>NC_135370.1:26188288-26335788 GCF_049243985.1 Paroedura picta | reverse complement strand
TGCCCCCCAAGCACCAAGAAGACAGAACATCATCTCCCCAGAGAGAATGTTACATTTTATGTCTAATAGCTGCTGTTGGACCTCTGGAGATGTTTATGCTTCTTGCTGCCACCACTTGTTGTGCCAATAAAGATTAGGTTGGCTACCTCCCAACCAGGAAAGTTTGGAAGTCACAGTGCTGCCTTCCTGAAAACATCTGGAGTGAACTGAGCTGTTAATGGGGGGGATTAGCCTTAGGTAGGTTGCTGTATACAGGCCCAGGAGACCCCTTATCAGGTGGGATCCAGATCTCAACCCAGCACATGTGTTTTTAGGCCAGTTATATAATCTTAGGTTAGAGAGGGGGTGGGATTTTTAGAGGGTGGGTTGGGTTTGGGAGGGATAGGGAGGGTGGGTCAGTGCAGCTGGGAAGGTCTAGTTAGTGCTAGGGCTAGTATAGAGGTTGGGGAATTACAGCTGGTTCACTCTAGGAGGGAACGCCAGGGGAAGGGGTGCTGATGGAAAGGGCTGGGATCCCAACAATTATGGGTGAAGTGCGATATCATGGTGGGAGGTTAGACAATAGAAGGGTGGGGAGATATGAGGACCCATGTGAACCCTGCCCATGGAGGTTCCACGGATGTTGGTCCAGGAACACTCTCTGTCCTAATCTCCATCCCATCCCAAGACATGTGAGGGTGGAGGCTAGGGTGGAGCCAACTCTGGTCCTGTGCAATGCCCAGTCAATTAACAACAAGAAAGACCATGTCTCTGTGGAATTATTTCACAGAGTTGCAGCTGGACCTGGCTTGCATGACCGAGACCTGAGCGTGAGAGGGCATGAAGGTCACCCTGAGAGATCTGGCACCCCTTGAGTTCTCAGTCCTCCACCAATCTTGGCTCTGTGGTAGGGGAAGGCATGGCCATCCTAGTCCGGGAGACTTACTCCTACAGAACTCTCTCAGTGCCATCGATCACCAGAGTGGAATGTGTCAGCATTGGATGGGAGTCAGTTGAGAACATGGCCATCCACTTGGTGTACTGCCCACCCAAAGTGCCACCATATGCCCTGTCAAACCTCCTGGAGGTCATGGCTGCATGGGTGTTACAGTTTCCCTGGTTGATAATCCTGGAGGACTTCAAAGTTGTAGTTCATTACATGGGAATGACTCAGCCACCCCCCCAGCACGCTCCCAGGGGGGGGAATAAATGAGATAGAAGGTATTGGCTGCCTGTGTTGGCCCTTCTTGGCCACCACACCCACCGTCAATGGGCTTTACCATTGTCAACACGATAGTGATGTAGGACCGGGTGAGAGGCAGAACCAACAGGGTCTGGATCACTGAAGGGAATTCCAGAGAGAGAGGCCATAAAGCTATCCATCCCTGATAAATATTAGATGGAAGCGGTAGGGGAAAGCAGGGACAGATGAGAAAGGAGTTGAAGCCTTGGGCATCCCAGCAAGAGCCCAAATGAGTCCTGTACCTACTGAAATAGAGCAAACTGGGTAGCTGTGTTTCTCTGTAGCAGGAAAAAAGAGCCAGAGTCCAGGATGTCAAAACCATGATCTGTGTTTTTGCCATACCATGCAACCTACCACTTGTGTATTGCTGTCTTTCCAGTAATCCCCTTTGATCTTAGAGTGAGCCTCCCTGCTTTAGGTCTTAGGTGTGCATCTAATGGGCCTGTTCTCTGTGCTTTCCTTCCCCTGCCTGCTGGGCTGTGACTGGGAAATTTTATCTTCTCAGAAACCTTGGGCACCAGAGACGGACTGTTTTCATCAACAAAGGGGTGACAGAGGCTTTGTGCACAAACTGTTTGGCACTGGGAAGGTTTGTGGGCAAAGAGTAGATCAGGGGGAGCTTGGGTTAGAATCCCCAGTCTTAGCAAGGACTTTGTGATGATGGATTCATTATTCCTTCAATAAAGATTTTCTTTCCTCAAATGGAACCTGTTCATTGGGAGTGGTCAGAGGCTCTCACAAGGGAGCACCTTAAAGGTGAATGACATTTGCTTCGGGGGAGGAGCTTACAGGAGTCACTCCTCACTTCTTCAGAAAGATCAAGATGGCAGTCATGTTAGCCTGTCTGCAGCAGTAGAAAAGAGCTGGAGCCAAGCAGTCCCTTCAAAATTAGCAACATTGGTGGCTGGGTACTAGGAGCTCTCATGAGTCCCGTCTCTCTTTTTCAGATACAGCTATAATGTGAGTCCACCTGACTGATTTATTGGAAAGTGGGGTGATTTCCATGTGGATTTCAATCCATTTTCCAATACATAGGATGGATGGACTTACATTCTCTCTGTATCTGAAGAAGCGAGCTCTGACTCACGAAAGCTCACACCTTGCCACTATTGTTAGTCTTGAAGGTCCTCCTGGACTCTGGATTTTTGATTCTGCTACAGGCAGACTAATGCAGCCCACCTCCCCTCATCTTGATTAATCTGAAGAAATGAGCAGGCACTCATGAAAGCTCCTCCCCTGCTGAAAATTTAAGGTTCTACTGGGTTAGGGAATAGTGGATAATAACTTACTATGAGGCCTCTTCACCATCACAGAGGGTGGGGGATGTGTGTCAAAATCCCCAGGTCTTCTGCCATGATTTCATTCTGTTTGATTCTGTTGCTTGTTAGAGTGGCTTGCTTTGCCCTGATGTAACACAGATGTTGTAGTTTGAGACCCCAAGGTGGATTTCCTATCATTATAGTTTATGCTTCCTCACCCTCCTTCCACATTCCTTCCCCTCCCTTCTTTTAATTCCCTGTAGTTCCCAGACCTGGTGTTCCCAATGGCCAAGTGGTTATCTCTATGTTTTTACTTATTTGAGCTGTGCCTTGTTCGAGTTCCCAGGGGAGGGGGAACAAACCCCTATATTGCTTGTTCTATCATTTGTACTTCAGTCCTGACTATGCCTTCATTGTAAATGCTTTCATTTTTTTAAAATAAAGAAACTTTCATTCTTTGAGGTCTCTTATTTAGAAATTGAAGTTTCTCACAACGTGTAAGAAATACCATTAGTTCATTCTCTGTGGTTTCATCATTCCCGTCTGAAGCCAAGAGAGCAACAACAATAAAAACGCCCTAGCAAATGCAGATCTCAGCTTTTAATTGACCTTTTCAATTGCAAGTCTTCCAGCAATGCCTCCTTGCAATCATTCAGTGTTTTAAGAGGTAGGGATCCTAACCTGGAAATCCAGCTTCCGAGTCTTTTTTGACATCACATTCTTCAAGTGTTTCACCGGAATAGCAGGGCTGAGAGACAAACAAAAAGATATGCCAATATGTCATACCTTGAAAGGTACGGCTTCTCAAGCTGAACTGAATAATGACAGGAACCCGGAGGAGGAAGGGGAAGGGGGAGCGGGGAGGGAGGAGAGCCAGGGAGCTGATGAAATGAAAAGGTGAACTTCAAAAGGTGAGCGGCTAGAAGTGCACTTTCTTTTGAAAATAACTAAAAAAAATAAAAACCACGGTCAAGTGATCAGAAATATAGTTAGCCAGAGTTTCAAGGGGAGATTTCATTTTTAATCCTTATTTGTTTGCACAACTCGTTTTCTTTTTTTTAAAATGCATTTTAAGTTGTTTGATGCTCTGCATCCTCACCAATTTTCTATGGAATTACTTAATTCTGAATATGCTTCCACAGTGCGCTCACACTTGTATCATTTTAATGTACTGAAGGGAGCACCCAATGATATGTGATTTAGTGTACAGAAGGCATCACCTGGGCCCATTATGCATGGGCCATAAGGCGCGCACTCGTGGCAGCAGCGCTTCGGTTAAAAACACTGAGAACGCACGCTGCCTCCCAGCCCCGGGCTCCAGAAGACCCGCGTTAAGTGAATGCGGAATCTTCTGGAGCTTCCTGGGTAAGCCGGGACTGCGGAGGCCCGGCGCTGTGCATAATTGGCAGTACTGGGCTCATTGGGCTGCCCAGCCTCGACCTGCGGTGTCCCTTAAGGGACACTGCTCGCCCCTGCGGGTTCCGTGGTGGCACAGAGCTGGCAGGGGTGACCCCCTCCCCCACACACACACACTCCGGCCCCTCCCCACCTCCCCTGCCCGCATCACTGTACTTACCTCGTCCAGGCCTCCTAGCCCCGGCGTAAAGCACGTGTGCTATGCCGCGCAACCCAGCATGCCCCGCTCCCCATGCGTTCATGGGAAACAGCGGGGCATTGTGCCCCACCGCAACGGCACAGCGCCAGCGTGCGGAATCTGGCGCCGTACATAAAGGGTCCTGGAGAGACAAACCTGAACATTTTCTTTTTTCAATCCCAGTAACTTCTCGAACTCCAGATAATGTCAAGTCATCAAGAAAGGGGCCCATCACTCCCAGTCCAACCAGCAGGCATTCAGTTATTCACATTTGCTCTCATGGAAAAATCCACTGACGTTTTACTTGATTAACCTACTCAGGAAACCAAAGTAAAACTACAGTCCCAATTTACTATGATCTGTGCTGCTGATCTGGTTTTGCCTGTGTTGTAAGAGATTATGGGTGTTGTCTGCACTTAATGTTTCATTTTTATGTATTGGAATCCTTCCGTAAGCCACCCTGAGGCTCCAGGGAAGGGTTCCATATAAATGCAATACAGCAATAAATAAGGGTTAAACACCATCTTCTTGTGCAGACAGAGGACGACAAAACGATAGGCCATAGAAAGGATTAAAAACTTGACTGATGAACCTGGGAATTCTTCCTATTTTACTAGTTTCTTCATAGCACCTAAAAAAAAGGGAAGAAGCTGGTAGAGGGAATTCATCGTAAACAAAAAATGCAATCTAAACTGAATTAAGAAGAAAAGTGCCTTTTTTGTACCCTGCTTTATACTACCTGAAGTAATATCAAAGTGGCTCACAACTGCCTTCCCTTCCTCTCCCCACAACAGACACCCCATGAGGTCGGTGAGATTGACAGAGCCCCGAGAGAACTGTGATTGTCCCAAGGTCACCCAGCTGGCTGCCTGTGGAGGAAGAGGAGGGAATCAAACCCAGTTCTCCAGGCCACCACTCTTAACCACGACCACCCATTCCTAAAGATAAAGAAGATCTGAATGCATAGGCCCAATGATTCGGTTTGTCAAATTAAAATGATACAATATTGACAGATGCTCAAAAATATATCTGCATTTATTGTATGGTGCTTGTAGCGTAACCAGGAGATCCGAGGTTTGCCTGGCAAGGGATGTTCAGAGGTGTTTTGCTATTGCTTACCTCTGTGTCATGCCCCCTAGTGTTCTCTGGAGGGACTACCAGCTGTAGTATTGGAGGGCTCCCATCTAAGCAATAGCCCGGGTTGTCCCTGCTTAGCTTCCGATATCTGATGGGATCCAGCTTGCCTAGGCTTCCTAGGACAGAGTGAATTTAGCACAGCGTAGATGAAAGACTTATACTTGGCCTCCTGCTAGCTTTGAGGAATGGTCCAAATTTACAGTGACACCGAACATGACCATAATTGATCTTGACCTGATGTGTTTGGGCCCACTGGCCTTCCTCGGTGGTCCAACAAATTGCCTTAGAGAGTGGTCTTACAAATTGCTCAAGATGAAGGTCTTTAATGATCATTGCCTGTGATCAAAGGCAGAGATGTTCTTCAGAAGCCCCACTCTTGAAGGTTTGCTGCCAGGGTCAGCTGCTTTCCTGTAGCGATGATCCAACAGTGTACTTTTGTCGCTTGCTCAGAAAAATTCGATGAAGCCAAGAGCCAGTTGTAATGGAATCGTGCCATCCTGGAAGAGCATTGGTTTGACTACTGAGGAAGGCCAATCAGTTGAAATGCGTCTGGCCAGCATCAGTTCCTTTCATTTGAATGGAAAGCATTAAATGGGAGCTATTGAAGCCCTGACTCAAATAACCCAGGCTAATCCAATCTTGTCAGTTCTCAGAGGCTAAGAAAGCCCTACCTAGTATTCCCCCAAGGAACATCTGGGTCATGACATGAAGGCAGGCAATGACAATCCACCTCTGAGCATCTTTGTCTTCAAAATCTTATGGGGTCAACTTAAGTCATCTGTGACTTGCTGGCACTTCCCACTACTACAAGTTTGCCCTGACCAGGATGGTGCAGATTGGCCCAGTCTTGTCAGATCTCTGAAGCTAAGCAGAGTCGGACCTGGTTAATATCTGGATGAGAGACCTCAGTGGAATACCAGGGCTATGTTGTATAAGCAGGCAATGGTGACCCACCTCTGAACGTCTCTTGCCTTGAAAACTTCACAGAGTCCCCTTAAGTGATATGTGTCTTGATGGCACTTTTCATGACCACTTTGCCCTGACCTGGATGGCCATGGCTAGCTTAATCTCTCCAGCAGAGTTGGCCCTGGTTGGTACTTGGATAGGAGATCTCCAAGGACTACCAGGCTGTGATGCATAGGAAGGCAGTGGCCAACCACCTGTGAAAGTCTCTTGCCCATAAAACCCTACAGGAGCCCTTTAAGTTACCAGTGACTTCACGACACCTTCCATGACCAATTTGCCCTAACCTGACTGGCCCTGGCTAGCTGGATCTCATCAGGAGAGTTGGCACTGGTTAGAACTTGGATGGGATGCATAGGTAGGCATTGGCCAACCACCTGTGAAAGTCTCTTGCTTATAAAACCCTATGGGTCCCCTTCCAGGACCAATTTGTTCTGACTTTGATAGCCCAGGCAAGCCTGATCTCATTAGATCTCAGAGTCAGCCTGGCTAGTTTTTGGATGGGAGACAGCCAAGGAAGTCCAAGGCTGCTATGCAGAGACAGGCAATGAGGAACCATCTCTGAGTGTCTCTTGATTTGAAAACCCTCCAGGGTGACCCTAACTCCGCACTTTCAACTAGGCTTATGCACTCACCACCTGGTCCAGACTGCCTCGGCTTCATCGGAAGCCACCTCGGCTCGAGGTGGCTTTGGGAGATGCCACCTGAGTCACCTCAGAGATCACTGAAGCCTCAGAGATCTCCATGGCCGTGCTTTGGAGTTGAGGGCCATGGCAAGAAGAGCAGGGAGGTGGTGGCAGCACAGCAGCTGGAGCAGAGCCCAGCTGCCAGGTGAGCCTGTCATGTGGGGGGCGAGGGAGTGGAGGGGGGACAGGCAGGTTCTCATTGTCCTCCTCCTCTGGAAGGGAGGGAGGGGCATCCCTGACTTGCCTTTCCTTGGATGCGAGGCGCCTCAGAGTGCCCCAAAGCACCCCAAAGCATTCCTTGGAATAGCCTCCTCGGATCTGTCTGCCTGTGGGGTTTGCTGTCTCGGACCACCTCTGCCCAGTTTGTCTCCGAGGCAGCCATGCCTCGTGGGCTTTTCAGCCAAGCTGAGCCGAGGCACACATCCCTGCTTTCCGCCATTACATTCAAGCACAAGTTTAAATCCCTTCTGTCAAAATCAGTGGGCCTATCAAGTGCTGTGGTGGTATTTTGCCCAACATTTTACCCAATTTTACCCAGCAATACCTATGGAATCCTTTATTTAAGTGTTCTGAAGTCAAATCCCCACTCCCTTAAAGTAGCGATCCCCAGCCTTTGGACTGCAGACTACATGTGGTCCGTCGACTAATTGGAGGTGGGCCCCGAAGGATGCCTTCTCCCCCCCCCCCCTGGCCCTTTACAACACACTTCGGGTGTCATTGTCTCCCATCACTCCCAGATGGGACTATCTCGTTGCAGAGAAACAAGCTCAGGGTTCCCACTGATTTTTCATTGTCATGAGTTAAAATTTCCATGAAAATAAAATGTTCCTTATGTTCATTGTTGTGGCGTGTCTGTATCTTATTTTGAAGGGATCTTTAAACATTACCATAGCGATCAGAGAGCGTTAGGGCAGTGGTTGAGAGTAGAGGAGTAAACTACCCCCCCCACCAGGCCTCAGTAAAAGGCGTTGAGTGGTCCCCGGTGAGTGGTCCCCGGCGTTGAGTGGTCCCCGGTGATTAAAAGGTTGGGGACCACTGCCTTAAAGAACTGAAATCTGCCTAAAGACATACTGAAAGTGAATCATTATAGATTATGGAAGAGAGAAGGTAGATGTTTGCCCCCCCCCCCCCGCACCCAATTCAGTCCTACAAGAGCAGCAATAAAAGCAATAGAAATAATGCCAGTATTAAACGCGTAGAAATACTTCAAGATTTCTCAGTGGAGCCAATGGGCATCTTATTGGAAAGACAGATGAAATCAGTCACCCGGGCCAACCGTCTGACAAAAAGACTTCATTCTAACTGTATCTAGGAGACAAATAAAGGCTAAAGTCAAAATTCTGAAAGCAAAATTATGACAAACTTCATGAGCAAAAGGAGTGCGCACCATCTGTCACATCTTGCAGCTCTAGTCCTTTTGACAGGCCTTTGATTTGTGGGCTCATCCTCCCATTCGCAAGAGTTCTTAAACACCTGGATAGCCCAGGATAGCCAGATCATGTCAGATCACAGAAGCTAAGCAGAATCATCCTTGGCTAGCACTTGGAAGGACGGCCTTCAAGGAACACCAGGGCCATGACATGGGGATGGGTAATGGCCCATTGCTTCCCAATGTTTCTTGCCTGGATGCCAGATAGAATCTCCTGGATATATTACACCAACCTTTCTCAATGTTTTTAACCATTGAGAAACCCCTGAAAAATTAATCAGGCTTTGAGAAACCCAGAAGTGGCACAATGGGTGCAAAATATGGTTGGGAAGCAGAGCTTTGGACATGCCCACCCATGGACCTTCCCCTTCCCACCTCCTCCAGGCCCATCATGGACCATTTTGGGAAGAGGTGGGCGCGCTGATGTGACTATATATGGTTATAAATGTTTGTTTGTTTACTATTTAGATTGTTATCCTGCCACTCTCTGAAGACTTATGGCGGGTTGCACAAAGACAAATTAAAACCCTGTAAAATAAATCATAGTCCCCAATACCACTAAGCCCATGAAGAAGAAGAAGAAGAAGAAGAAGAAGAAGAAGAAGAAGAAGAAGAAGAAGAAGAAGAAGAAGAAGAAGAAGAAGAAGAAGAAGAGTTGGTTCTTATATGTCGCTTTTCTCTACCCGAAGGAGTCTCAAAGCAGCTTACAATTGCCTTTCCTTTCCTCTCCCCACAACAGACACCCTGTGAGGTGGGTGAGGCTGAGAGAGCCCTGATATTCCTGCTCAGTCAGAACAGCTTTCTCAGTGCTGTGGGGAGCTCAAGGTCACCCATCTGGCTGCATGTGGGGGAGTGCAGAATTGAACCCAGATCACCAGATTAGAAGTCCACACTCCGAACCACTCCACCAAACTGGCTCTCATAACCCATAAGACCCATAAGATGGCAGCATAATCCCCATTCCTTCCCCAACTGACAGTCAAACCATGACAGGTGCAGGATCACAGAGTGGAGTAGCGCTGGCCGGAGGAGGGGCCCCAGTTGTCCCTGAAACCTGGCCTCAAACGAACCTGGCCTCATTAACAAATGAAAAAAATTAAAAATGAATCAACTTCCCCCCTCCCCATTCAGGAAACCCTTCCAGGGCTGTCAAGAAACTCCAGGGCATCACGAATCCCTGGTTGAGTCAGGCTGGAATACACACGTATCATGGGATGAACAAATAATAACATGCTCGTGAAATGACCCTTTGGGAGTGGTGAAATCCTGGAGAAGGTGTGAATATATTTCCTATGCCAATTATTAGTTAAGGTCTCCTTTGAGCCTGGTAACTGATGGGCAGCCAAGGGAGTGATTGCAAAATAGGAGTGACATGCATAACCTGCATAGCTCCCGGTAACAATTTAGCAGTGGCTTTCTGTACTAACTGGAGTCTCTTAATTGAGTCCAAGGGGAGACCCTTGTAGAGTGCATGACAGTAGTCTAGCCTTGACGTTACCGTGGCACGGACCAAGTTACCAGACTGGCTGAGTTAAGGTAGAAGGCTATCTTGTGGGTGACCCTGATTTGTTCACTCATGGCTGCATTTACTTGCTTATAGTAGCTGACAATCACCTGCCCTTCCTCTCCCCACAAAAGGCACCATGGGAGGAAGGTGGCACTGAGACATTCCAGAGAACTGGGACTGGCCCAAGGTCCCCCAGCAGGCCTCCTGTGCCTCAAAGCAGTGGTCCGCAACCTTCCAGTTGCCGCGGACCGCTGCTCCGGAGTGGCGGGAGAGGGCGGCCCAGGGCCCCACGCATGCGCGGCAGCCCCAGCACAAACGTGCATGCGCGTACTGCCGCGCACGCGCGTTTGCGTCCAGCAAGGGCAGAAACACGCATGTGCGGCAGTCCGCGCATGTGCGTTTGTGCCGGCGGCCGCGGCTCCCTCTCCCGGCCTCTCCGGGCCGCCAGCAAATCGGCCGCCAAAGTGGCCGATTAGCTTGCGGCTCGGCAAGCTTCTCTTCCCCCCCCCTCCCGAAACAAGAAGCTTGCCGGGCCACGAGCTAATCGGCCGCTTCGGCAGCCGAATTGCTCACGGCCTGGCGAGCTTCTCGCTTCAGGGGTGGGTGGGAAGAGGGAGCTGTGGCCGGCGCCAAGGCCTTCACGGCCCAACACCAGGCCGCGGCCCACGGGTTGGGGACCACTGCCTCAAAGCACCTTCCTCTCCCCACAAAAGACACCTTTTGAGGTGTATGTGTGTGTGTGTGTGGGGGGGGAGAGAGTCCAGAGAGAACTGGAACTGTCCCAAAGCCACCCAGCAGGTCTCCTGTGTCTCAAAGTGGTTGACGGTGGCCTTCCCTTCCTCACTCCAAAACTGGCCCCTTGTGAGACAGGTGGGGCTGAGAGTGCTGTGAGAGAACTGGGACTGGCCCAAGGTCACCCACCAGACCATGTATGCCTCAAAGCAGCTGACTATCACCTTCCCTTCCACTCCCCACAACAAGCACCTTGTGAGGCAAGTGGGGCTGAGAGAGTCCTCAGAGAACTGGGACTGGCCTAAGGTCCCCCAGTAGGCCTCCTGTGTCTCAAAGCAGCTGACAATCCCCTTCTCTTCCTCTCCCCACAATAGACAACTTGTGAGGTGGGAGTGGGGGCTGAGAGAGTCCTGAGAGAACTGGGACTGTCCCAAGTTCCCCCAGCAGGTCTTCTGTGTCTCAAAGTGGTTGACAGTGGCCTTCCCTTCCTCGCTCCACAACTGGCTCCTTGTGAGACTGGTGGGGCTGAGAGTGCTGTGAGAGAACTTGGACTGGCCCAAGGTCACCCAGCCGGCCTCATGTGGAAGATGAATGGAGAACCAAACCTGGTTTTCCAGATTAGAGTCTGCCGCTCTTCAGCCATTACCACACAGGAGGCGTTGTGCCGTGCTGGCACCTGGTTTCGGTGAGGCTGACATCTAAGATGAGGACCTGTTGCTGAAATCCGTTAAATGAGAAGTTCAGGTAATTCTTGTGGTTCCAGATTTTCTGTGCATGGGACTCTGGTTTCCTGGTTTCTTTTGTCAAGTTCATTGTTCACCATTTGACAGGCAGCTGGACAAAAAAAAATAATGCGGGAACGTTTTCAGCTCTCTTAAATGTATTTTACATTTCCAGAGCCTATTATCTCTATATTTTGATTAGTTTCAAGTATTTAATTTTTTTAAGGCAAACTATATGTGGAATTTGCCCAGTGGGCTGCTGTTGTTCTTATCCAATTACTCTTATTGTTCCAGCTTCAACTGGTAGAAGACCAATTTCTAATTTTAAAAGCATATTTTGTTAATTGAGGCATCCGGGGTGTGCTTTTTTGTTGCTGTTCCCTTCCAAGGAGAGAGAGAGTTGGAGGGCGTTATTGTTGTGTTTTCTTTATTTGCACATATCCAAGTAGAGAATGGCTCTCAACAGTCTCTCTGTGATTATTTCAACGAAACCCATGCATTCCCCTGTGGTGGGAAGGGGGTCACCTTTTGGAACCTTCTTAGCAAAGTTTTCAGGGGATTATTTCTGGATTGATTACCAAGGAAATTTCAGGTACTCCTGATTAGCGATCCCCAACCTGTGGGCCACGGATCACATGTGGTCCGTCGACTAATTGGAGGTGGGCCGCAAAGGACGCCTTCTCCCCCCCCCTGGCCCTTTACTTCATCCCCCCAGCCCACCACATTGGGTGTCATTGTCTCCCATCACTCCCAGATGGGACTATCTCGTTGCAGAGAAACAAGCTCAGGGTTCCCATTGATTTGTCATTGTCATGAGTTAAAATTTCCATGAAAATAAAATGTTCCTTATGTTCATTGTTGTGGCGTGTCTGTATCTTATTTTGAAGGGATGTTTAAACATTACCATAGCAATCAGAGAGCGTTAGGGCAGTGGTTGAGAGTAGAGGAGTAAACCACTGGGCCTCAGTAAAATTGTCAAGCGTTGAGTGGTCCCCGGTGATAAAAAGGTTGGGGACCACTGCTCCAGATACTCAGCCATCAACACTTGTGTGAGTATAAGTTGAACTATCCAAGTTTAGTTAAATAATCAACTCAGTTTGCTCAGGTAATGCCGGTGAACAGGTATTGGGAGCATTCCTCCAGAAATATCAGTCATTTTCTTAAAATTATTTTGTATTCCATCGGACATCAGAATCCCTCCCCTCTGATAAACCTCAACATTATTTCATAAATCCAGGTAGGTAGCTTTGTTTGTCTGAAGCAGTTGGCCTGAAGCAGTTTGGGTCCAGGGGCCCCTTGAAGACCAACAAAAGTTTTATTCAAGGTGTATGCTTTCATGTCCATGACACTGTCTGAGGAAGTATGCGTGCACATGAAATTTTACACCTTGAATAAAATGTTGCTGGTTTCAAAGATGCCATGGGGCTCAAATGAACTTAGCTTTAGGAGAAATATAGATTATCTCCCAAATGCTAACCCAGAGGGAGGGAGGGAGGGAGGGAGGGAGGGAGGGAGGGAGGGAGCAAGGGAGGGGAAGAAGGGAAGGAAGGAACAGTGTGATGGGACAGAGAGATGGGAAGGAAGGAAGGAAGGAAGGAAGGAAGGAAGGAAGGAAGGGAGGGAGGGAGGGAGGGAGGGAGGGAGGGAGGGAGGGAGGGAGAAAGAGAGCAGGAGAAAGGAAGAAACAAAAGAAGGAAGGATAGAAGATAGGGAGGAATGAAGGAGGAAGGAAGGATTAACCAACTTGCTGTCAATTACTTGGGCAGTGTTCAAGTTTCTATTGATGGCTTCTTGCGAAGGCTCTCCTCTCGGCTGTCAGAGGTAATCAAATTCTGCAATATAAGGGTTCCTCTTAAAGCCCAGACAGCCGCAAATCTCCCAATTGCCAAGGAAACGGATGGGCTATATGACAAATTCAGCAATGTTCAAGAAATTGCTGGGGTATTTTTTTTTTTTAAGTAGGAAATTGTCAGTTAACACCTAACTCTAATGTCTTCAAGAAGCTGCTCTGGAGATCCTATCAGGGCAGCATTAAGCCAAGTCCAGCTTGTACTGCTACATAGGATAGCATGGCAAATTCTCTTTCCTTCCAAACCTGTTTAAATTGGGACTTTGTTTCATTTTCATATTGATTATGATAACTACGGAAGACCCTTTAGTCAGGAATAAAGTCATTCATGCCTAAAGGAACAGAGGAGTCTAGCAGTAAGCATGGTGTAGTAGTTATCATCATCATCATCATCATCATCATCTATTCCAGAGGTGACCGTTGCATGGATCACTGTGGCCAAGTGATCAGGGGAGAGGTAGGGCGCTAGTAGTTGAGCCTGGCGAAGGTGGAAAGATGCCTGGCCCACTACTCTCTTGACCTGCGCCTCCATAGTCAAAGAGGCATCAATGGTCACACCCAAATTCCTGGTCTGGGTCGTGATGGTAAGTTGCGCCCCTGCCAGGGTGGGTAAGCGCACTACCTGATCCTGCCCCCTGCCTTCCTTTCACAGGACCTCCGCCTTGGAGGGGTTGAGTTTCAGGCTCGAACCATTCTGTTACCGCTTCCAAATATCTGGCATATGGTTCCAGGGGAGAGTCCGGGCAGCCGTCCATAAGGAGATAGAGCACTTAGGAGTGCGACGGTTCCCCACTGGGAATGCAGGCTCCCATCTTCCTGCTGGAGTTGGCCTGCTGTGGGAAGCTGCCTATATAAGGGGGGCTAAAGGATGCAAAGCTCATTGGCTGACCCCCCAGGCAACTTGGCCAATCCGAGCATGCACACTTTCCCCACTGGGTCGGTTTTTGCTTACTTTGAGCCACCTCTTAAGGAGGTCGCATACCCCTGGGGGCCCGGTCACACACCGCCTCCCCGCCAATGGCGCCTTCCCATGCAAACCCCCGCAAGTTGTGATAAACTTAACACACTACCAGTACCAAACTGTCAACTGACACAATGTAGAGCAGGGGTAGTCAAACTGCGGCCCCCCAGATGTCCGTGGACTACAATTCCCAGGAGCCCCTGCCAGCGAATGCTAGCAGGGGCTCTTGGGAATTGTAGTCCACGGACATCTGGAGGGCTGCAGTTTGACTACCCCTGATGTAGAGCAACAATCCAAATAATGAACTTTTATTATTTTTTTTTGTAAGGGTAGGGTGGGTGGGCAGGAAGCTGCTCTGCACAGGTCTTGGTGAAGAGGCTGGGGACCTACACATGGCACCTTTTATAGGCATCACAGGGGCCCTGCTTTGCCCTGTTTGCCATGCATGCCACCAGCAAATGGCATGCATGCTTGAGGGGCAGGATGCATTCCTTTTCCGCCAGCCATCCACATCTTCAAAAGGTGGCCATGGTAACTTGCAGCCACACATTCTTCTTCTTCTTCTTCTTCTTCTTCTTCTTCTTCTTCTTCTTCTTCTTCTTCTTCTTCTTCTTCAAGCAGGGCCCCACAGGCTACTAGCCTATGTCCAGATCAATGTGCAATCACACAGGTTGTGTTGCCAACCTCCAAGTGGGTCCTGGAAATATCCCATTTTTACACATAACAAAGTGGGACATCTCCCACTATGACACATTATTATTATTATTATTATTATTATTATTATTATTATTATTATTATTATTATTATTATTATTATTATTATTAAATTTATTAACCGCCACTCCCAAGAGGCTGGTGGCGGTTTACAAAAGTATGACTAAAAACCCATTAAAACCCCATTAAAATGGACAATCACAACATCAGAAAAACATAACAGCAAAGCATGGCAGAACCCTCAACCCACCCCCCTCCGCCCTTACCCATCTACGAGAGGGAACAGAAGGGAGAGATTGCTTCCCATGGGAAAAAAATGACTGCTTTGTAAGGTAGATTTTATGGTTTTATAAGAAGAAAAGCTGGTTTCATACCCTGCTTTTCATGTCCCGAAGGAGTCTCAAAGCAGCTTACAACCACTTTCCCTTCTTCTCCCCACAACAGACACCCTGTGAGGTTGGTGGAGCTGAGAGAACTCTAAGAGAACGGTAACAGATCCCAGACCCAGCTGGCTGTTTCTGGAGGAGGAGTGGGGAATCAAGGTGGGCTCACCCGATTAGAAGCCACCACTCTTAAGCACTACACCAAGCTGGCTCCCACCTCTCCCCAAACTCTACCCTGTCTCCCTCCTCCCCCATCAAAAAAAAAATATCCAGGTATTTCCTAACCCAGAGCTGGCAACACAATATGTTTGATGTCTGATGGTGCAAATCAGCTATTAACATCTCTGCCTCCAGTCTCCATTCAGTGGATGATGTTACCGTCCCCTTCAGCTGAGCTGTCACTGTAGGATTAGTTTGTTCCTCTGTCTTTGCCTTTGATTTTGTATCACCAAGGGCATGATAAGATATTGGTTCAAGGTTGCTCGTGGGAAGCTTGAACTTCTATTTGAGATGGATAAATCTGGGAGGACACAGGGCCCGATCACAGCAGACAGCACCAAAGCTCCATCAAATGCCTGTTTAGCCAGAATATTGGAATGACCCCTGTTGTTTCCCCTCATTTCAGCTGCTCGGGAGCTCTTCCTCCTCCCTTCCATGACCTTCATAGTTAGACAGTTCTATGGCTACCCAACCCCCCCCTCCCCAAAAAAAAGATAGATTGACAAAAACATGCTTGTCCAGAATGTTGAGGTGCGATGTAGTTAGCAGAAAGAGTGAGAGTGTTCTAACAATGCATTGAGGGAATTCTGGGGGGGAGCAGTTCCTGATTTATGAATGCCAGAAGGCAAACTAAACAGAAGAAGCTGGTCCCTTGCAACCAGACCTTGAAGGAAGCCACCATCAAGGGCAAGCGCAGGTTTATTTATGGTCTTCCCGACCAAACTGCAAAGATACATTTAAAATACCAGTGAATGCCGGGAAATGTGTTTACCGAACCGTATTTAAACCAACAGTATAAAGCCCAAAACATAATGAAATCTCATCGTTAAAACACCATATGCAAAGTAGCCGATCAATTATATCGGAGGAGATACTTCTTTTCCTGTGTATCTCCTACGCAATATAATAGCAGCAGCACACAACTTCGCTACACAGACTCGGAGTCTGTGTAGAATTCGCTGTATTAAATTGCCTCGGATGGTGTTATAGATAGGACAGTGTAATAATACATGTTCTGTCGTTTCTATCTGACCTCTAGCACATGGACACGGGAATTTTCTTGTGACAGAGGAGTTTTCTTGTAGCAGTCCTCCAGAACAGCTGAGGGCAGCTGTTCTATCCCAGCCTTATTCGACCTTTTTACAATTGAGAAACCCCTGAAATGTTCTTCAGGCTTTGTGAAATCCCAGAAGTGGCACGATTGAGCAGAATGTGGTTGGAAAGCAGAGATCTGTATACGTCCACCTTGGCCCCTCCTCTCCCCACCCCCTCCAGGCCCATCAAAGGCCATTTGAGGAGAGGTGAGTGGTTGATGTGACCATAAATGGTCATAGCACCTGATAAATGTTTACCAAACTTTTACAAATATAAAAATTTAATTAACTCCCACCCATTCAGGAAACCTTTCCAGGGCCTTCAAGAAACCCCAGCGGTTCACAAAGCCCTGGTAGAGAAAGCCTGGTCTAGCCAGTGAAAAGGCTCTTCTCTCTTTGTTGATCTCTAAAGAAGACAAATTGGAGGTGGGACAAACCTATAGTTAACTGTGTCTGGCACCAGGAAGTCACGGACTCTCTCTAGATCCCTTTGCTCGGTAATGTCCTTAGATCTTTGGTCGAGGCTGGACTTAGCTTGATCTTGGCCTAGGTTGATTAATAGTTGTTCTGAGAACCTAAGTTGCATGAACTTAGCCCACATAGCTTTCAGCCAAAGTGATTGGAAATTATCACTTAAAATAAGTGATGACAGGCTGTTTGGGCATGGGTAGTCAACCTGTGGTCCTCCAGATGTCCATGGACTACAATTCCCATGAGCCCCTGCCAGCAAATGCTGGCAGGGGCTCATGGGAATTGTAGTCCATGAACATCTGGAGGACCACAGGTTGACTACCCCTGTCTTTGGGTTATAATTCAGTTTTAACCATTGAGATATAGCAAGCATACTCATCTTGTCTTCCACTTTTTGCATTCCTGTTTCCAGGTGCACTCGGGAATTTGAAGCACATGTAGGAAGCTGGAGAATGGTCCTAAGGAATTTGGATTGAACCCTTTCCAGATGGGGGGTACTTGTAAATGGGGATCCCCAAAAATTCGCTGCATAAAAGTTGGGAGAGGGACCTAGGGCAGAGGTGGACAAACTGCGGATCTCCAGATTTCCATGAATTACAATTCCCATGAAGCTCTGCCGGCACATGCTGAGAGCCCTCTGACAGAACTGTATTAGAACAGCTGTAACAACACTGTGACTAGCCCAAGGTCACCCAGCCTGCTGCATGTGGAGGAGCAGAGAAGCAAACTCAGCTCGCTGGATTAGAAACTGCCATTCCTAACCAGTACACCAAGCTGGCTCCATTGCAAGGACGGGCCCAAGGAAGACCCAAAATTGAAATGAGGTTTCTGCGTTGAAACCTCAGAGACAAGAAGTTCAGAAGCATCCTTAACCATGGGAGTTGTGAAAAGATAATTTGGCACTCTGTACAAATTTCACAAGAGCCTCTTGTGCCTCAGAGGGGTAAGGCAGCCGACATGCAATCTGAAAGCTCTGCCCATGAGGCTGGGAGTTCAATCCCAGCAGCCGGCTCAAGGTTGACTCAGCCTTCCATCCTTCCGAGGTCGGTAAAATGAGTACCCAGCTTGCTGGGGGGTAAACGGTAATGACTGGGGAAGGCACTGGCAAACCACCCCGTATTGAGTCTGCCATGAAAACGCTGGAGGGCGTCACCCCAAGGGTCAGACATGACTCGGTGCTTGCACAGGGGATACCTTTACCTTTTATTTGTTGGGCAAGATGCTTGCCCAGCGGATGCTTCCTTCCCTTCCTTTTCCCACAACAGTCACCCTGTGAGGTAGGTGGGGCTAAAAGAGAGCTCTGAGAGAACTGAGACTAGCCCAAGGTCACCCACTGGCTGCATGTAGAGGAATCAAACCCAGCTAGATTAGAAGCTGCTGCTCTTTAACCGTGACACCAAAATGGCTTTCCAGATGCCTTTGGAGTCTCAAAGCAGCTCACAAACATCTTTATCTTTCAGTTCCCACAACAGACACCCTATGAGGTAGGTGGGTCTAAGAGAGCTCTAACAGAATTGCTCTGCCAGAAGAGCTCTAAGAGAACTGGGACTAGCCCAAGGTCACCCAGCTGGCTGCCTGTAGAGGAGGAGGAGCGCGGAATCCAACCTGACTCTCTGGCCTCGAGGCCATTAACTATCAGTGTCAGTTTGGCCATCTCTGCAAAGTCCACTAGTTTGTTCAACCAGTCTTCTATCGAAGGTAGTTCTTGCGTTTTCCATTTCTTCTCCTACAGCATTGGGGGGAGGGGGGGGGAGAAAAAAAAAACTAATATGTTTTAAAGTGCTGAGTGATTCACCTTGTGGAAGGCACATGTCTGTCAGTCTCACCTTCAGGTATAAGCTTACTGCAACTTCAGTGATTTCTAAAAGCACAGGCACCCTGACAGATAAGGGGCACAAGGCATTCTGGGTGTGATCATAGAATCATAGAATAACAGAGTTGGAAGGGACCTCCTGGGTCATCTAGTCCAACCCTCTGGACGTTGCAGGACACTCACAACCCTATCGCTCATCCCCTGTAACCTGCAATTCCCTTGAACCTTCACAGTCTCTGTTTAAAGATTTCCAAATATGGAGAACTCACTACTTCCCGAGGAAGCCTGTTCCACTGAGAAACCGCTCTGACTGTCAGGAACTTCTTCCGGATATTTAGAGGGAATTTCTTTTGAATTAATTTCATCCCATGAGTTCTGGTCTGTACCTCCGGGGCAAGAGAGAATAACTCTGCCCCATGCTCTACATGGCAGCCTTTTAAATACTTAAACATGGTTATCAGATCCCCTCTCAGTTGGCTCCTCTCCAGGTTAAAGAGACCGAGCTCCCCCAAATGATGCAGAAGCAATTTCTTTGGCAGTAAATATAAGACACGGACAAGCCCACATTCCAAAGGGGCCACAAAGGCAGGGAGGCTGGACAAAAGACTGTCCATTTTGTCAACAAGGTGTCTTTGGACTCAAAAACATTTTGACACTTGGAGGGGCTGAGGGCAAGGGGAAAAGAAGGGCCAATTTCCTTAGGCTCTTTAGTCTTAGCAATGACCCCATGATGCTGAGTTTGTTATTCCTTCAATAAAGAGATTTTCCTCAAATGAAGTCCGCTTATTGGGAGTAAGAACCTCACACAGAGCAGCACAGATGAGGGACATAAACAGTGACTGGATTTTCATGTTGTGGTCCCCCCCCCCCATCTAAAATGTAACATTTGTATATAAGAAGCCAGCAAAGGAGATTTCAAGTAGAACGTGTTCAGAATTTTCTGGTGGGTGAGTATCTCATCATTTTTCATATTATTTTTGCATCTACATGCCACAGGAATGAAATTATTTATTGGCTTTTACGGACAATGAGAGGATAAATAGCTCCTCAGATTTACATAAAAAATATTCAGGCATGCAGTTGAATGATGGGGAATTGATTTCCCCCCATTTTTCCACTATGGGATGTTTTTCTGCAGATGGGAATTGAAGCACTCAGGCAAAAATGGATAAATCATTACTTGCTTCCCTAATTTTGGACATGGGGGGGGGCAACCTGTTGTGTTTGTGACCATATAAAATAAGAAAAAAACTTTCTGAACGAGAAGTGCTATAAAAATAATTAGGGTGGACTTCTTTATTTTTTAAGAAAAACCCTTTGATTTTTGTCAAAGGGTTTTGTATAATGCCATCTACTCTGAACAACCACAATTCATTGAATTCTGTTAAAGCTCTACAATTCGCACACTATGGATGGGGAAATTCCGCAAAACATGCTTAATGCTTATTTCACACGCAGCAAAGTGAGCAGGAGGAAGATGTGCTGGAAGAGCAATTTAAAATTGACACATTTATTATTTGGGGGGAAACAAACCCTGGAAGGAGGGGGGAATATCATAGATACCATAATCTCATTCCAGGTGATTACCCAGAAGGGGATGCTGAGTGCCCACAATGCTCTAGAAATTCTATGGTAACGACCATTGCAGAAAAAAACCCAAGAGGGTCATGGATCTTGGCAGAGTCTCAACTGTGTAAAGGAGCAGAGCACCAATAGCTTCAAAGAATAAGATAGCTTTATCGTACCAATGTACAAAACGCTGGTACAAAACATGTGTTTTGGCCCCTCGCCTTCCTTAATCGTATTCATTCATTCATTCATTCATTCATTTATTTATTTATTTATTTATTTATTTATTTATTTATTTATTTATTTATTTATTTATTTATTAATTATACTTATATACCGCCCTCCCCGGAGGCTCAGGGTGGTTTACATCATAACAAGGAACTATACATAGAACAGTCTATAAAAACATAATATAATAACCTTATACTGATAACTAATAATTGTAACCAGATAACAGCACAATATAACAGTATAACAATATAGCAGTACAAACAGGTCTGGGGCTTATTGATGGAATTCTGAGGGGGGGCGGGGGGGAGCAGGGGCCCTTCGGTCGCTGTTGATTACGTCTGGTCTCAGCCAAATGCCTGGCGGAAGAGCTCCTTTTTGCAGGCCCTGCGGAACTGTTTTAGCTCCGTCAGGGCCCTGATCTCCTCCGGGAGCTCGTTCCACCAGGTGGGGGCCAGAACAGAGAATGCTCTGGCCCTGGTCGAGACCAGACGGACTTCTTTAGGGCCAGGGATCCTTAGCTGGTTGGTGGTGGTAGAGCGCAGAGCTCTTTTGGGGGCATAGGCGGGGAGGCGGTCCCTCAGGTATACTGGGCTGTCTAGCTGCACATTTTGTTACTTGAGAAATAACATGGGAAACTGAGTGTACAAAGAATGGACCTTACTCACCCTAAGATGTTCACCTGTGGAGAAAGGGCCATCAGATTTTCCAGAGGATTTGAGGACTCTGTTGGAGCTCTGGGCATTTCTTGTTGGACCAGAGATGATCCATAAGCAAACACTTCACATCTTGATGAGTTTGGTATTGGTTCCTGCATGTGGAAAGATTAAACATTTTCAAACGTGTACTTTTATAAATGGGCATTTAACTTTTTATTGGGTTAGGTACTTACTCAGAACCACAGGGTTGTTTTTTAATGATATTTTTAATGATATTTTAGCACTCACCTTATTTTTATCTATCTGTCTGTCTGTCTGTCTATCCATCTGTCCGTCCATCTGTCCGTCTGTCCGTCCATCCATCTATCCATCCATCCATCTGTCCGTCCTTCTGTCTGTCCATGTGTCCGTCCGTCCATCATCTATCCTTTATCCTCTATCACGGGGGTAGTCAACCTGTGGTCCTCCAGATGTCCATGGACATGCCAGCGTTTGCTGGCAGGGGCTCATGGGAATTGTAGTTCATGAACATCTGGAGGACCACAGGTTGACTACCCCTGCTCTATCATCTATCTATTTGTTGGATTTATTTCCTGCCGCTAGATTCTGTTTTGTGCATTTGTTATACATGTATAGTTATAGTTTACTTTCTTTTTCTCTGATCCTCTGAAAGTCCAGAGTCATTAAGGAGGGGACAGAAATCCAGGAGGAAATAAAAGCCTATTGGGGCAAAATCCCTCCTCCCTGAAAGGCCTGATGGAAGAGAATAGTTTTGCAGGCCTGGTGGTACTGTAAACAAGACAGCAGAGGGGCATTCCAGAGGTTTGGGGCCAGGACTGAAAATTCCCAAGCCCTTGTTAATGACAATCAAGACTGTTTTGTTGATAAGGACTTATTGCTGTCCGGTCGGTACAATCTGAGCGGAGTTACACCCTTCTAAACCCAGAGGAAGACCCAACATAAGATGGTTTGAGTCCAGCCATTGATCTCAGTTTGCAAGATCTGAGCATGGCTGTTATTAATAGAACGGTTTGGAGACCATTCATTGATAGGGTTGCCATAAGTAAGAAACGACTGGACGGCACATGACACATGTTGAGACCAACTCAGAAGGAAATCTTATCATGCTTGGTGTGTCTTAGGGTTGCCAGATCCAGGTGGAAGAACTCCTGAAAATTTGAGGATGGGGCCGGGGGGGGGGGGAGAGACAAGGACCTCAGTGGGGTACAGTGCCATAGAGTTCACCTTTCAAAACCACAAATTGGGAAACTGATCTCTGTCATCTGGAGATGAGCTGCAATTATAGGAGATCCCCTGGTCCCACCTGGACACTGGCATCCCTATCTCTTTAGGAATCTAGTGGAGGATATGGGGGTAGTTTTGCCAGCTATGAGATTTGGGGGTGGAGCCAGGGGAAGAAAGAGACCCCAGTGAGGTAAAATGTCAGATAGTCCCCCCTCCAAAGCAGCCTTTTTCTTCAGGGGAATGACTCTCTGCAGTCTGGAGATGAGCTGTAATTCTTGGGGATCCCCAAGTCCCACGTGGAGGCTGGCATCCCAAGTGGGTCTTATTCATAGAATCATAGAATCATAGTTGGAAGGGGCCATACAGGCCATCTAGTCCAACCCCCTGCTCAACGCAGGATCAGCCCTAAGCATCCTAAAGCATCCAAGAGAAGTGTGTATCCAGCCTTTGCTTGAAGACTGCCAGTGAGGGGGAGCTCACCACCTCCTTAGGCAGCCTATTCCACTGCTGAACTACTCTTACTGTGAAACATTTTTTCCTGATATCTAGCCTATATTGTTGTACTTGTAGTTTAAACCCATTACTGCGTGTCCTCTCCTCTGCAGCCAACGGAAACAGCATCCTGCCCTCCTCCAAGTGACAACCTTTCAAATACTGAAAGAGGGCTATCATGTCCCCTCTCAACCTCCTTTTCTCCAGGCTGGACATTCCCAAGTCCCTCAAGGGTCAAGTCCCAGGAAAGGGTCTTGAGATACATGTTGCCCTGTAAGTTGCTTATTCCCTACAAGTTGGATCTTTGAGTTACAATCAAAAGAAGTACAACTTTGGTCTCCTGCCCCCCCTTTTCCCCTACTCGCGATACGATTTGATTAAAGCAATATAGGAGGAAGGATTAAGAATCATCCAAAGCGGGGCTTTATAGGCTGATCGGATATTAACTTGACTATCCAAGCACATATCTATTATCATTTCTTCATTAAATTTTGTCGGGAACGGATTTACTTAGGTGTAGCACCAGGGTCTACTGAATTCATACTACGAGCAGGAATAATGAAGAGGAAAAAAACCTTGCTCACACAGGGCTTCTGAAATGGGGGGGGGCTGTGCTCAGATGCCCATATGTGTTAACCTGCCCATCAACTGAAAATGAACATTGGGATATATCAGGAGATGAATATTCATCGGGGCCCCAGGAATCCTACAACTTTGTTTTTCTGCTCATACTCATCACAGATGTAATACTGTCCATGATACTTAAAAAAAAAAAAGTAAGCCAAAAGATATTATAATTATTGTGTTTTTTACCTGCCCTTTGTCTTTGAACTCGAGGCAGAGTACATCAGAATAAACACAGAAAAACTTTAGACAGACAGACAGACAGACAGACAGATAGATATATTATTATATAAATGTTATATAAATGAATGAATGAATGAATGAATGAATGAATGAATGAATGAATGAATGAATGAATAGGTAGGTTGGTAGGTAGGTAGATATGCACATGCACATGCACATGCACACGCACACACACACACAAATAATTTTGTCTGTTTATTCTGATGTACCCTACATTATATAAAAAAATAATTAAAATCTAAAACATCCAAAGACACTTCTGTCCTTAATAGCCTGTTCTGAATGGGAAAGGGAAGGATGAAGAGAGAGGGCAGAGAGGTCTTCTGCCACTCCCAAAGTGTAAGGGGGCAAAACTGGATGGTCCCACCCACCCAAAGATTGTCTGTGCTTCTGTGAATATGTGAATGGGTTTTTAAATGAATGGTTTTAAATTATTTTTAAATAAATAAAAAACATTTTAAAAAATATTTTGGCTATTGCTGCAAGTTCATATGTCAATCAGCCATGTCGGAAGGGGATTGGTTGCCCAAAGTGATTGACAGTGGTAGGCAGGCCAAAATGCAACAAGCCCAAATCACGTTGCTCTCTCTCTTCTCGCTATTCCAGCAGCGAGTAAGGAGTGCAAGACGTGCAGAAAGCAGCCAGAAACATGCGAGACAGCTCGAGAGGTGTGGAGTGCTGATGAGTCGCGACTAATTCTCGTGCTTTGTCATACAGCAGGCTTCATGTGATAATGCCCAATGTGCGGAAAAGCCCTTACAATCAGCTAGAAACCTCACATTAGCCAGTGTTCCTCTCTATCTCACTGACTCCATGGTAAGGAATCTTCCCCCTTGCTGCAGGCTGAGGCAAGAGGCATTGCACAGGGCACAACGTCTAACACTAATTTGGGGGTACAGCTATGGTGCAGGAAACAGAGGCAAATTTAACCCCAAAACTCAAATCACAATGCAGAAGGCAAAACATCAGTCCCCATCATGCTCCATCTGCTTCCCCCCACCTGTTTCCCCATCAGCGGTGGCCAAGGGGAGGAACTGAAGAAACTGGAGTGTTTATCTCCTATTAGCCTCCTGTGGAGAGATTATAAAAGAAACACAATAGTTATTAATGTTTGCAACATAATATAATTTATTATTGATTTTCCCCTTGGCTGGTTTAGCAACAGAGGCTTGAAGATGATAAAAAAAAATAAATTCGGAGGAATGAGATGCATTACTCCAGTGCTATCGCTTTGTATGTGTTTCTCAGTGCAGTGTTCTGTAGAGAATGTCAAATGAAGATCTTGAAGATTTGGGGTCAAATTCATACTCAAGCATGGGAGTTCATTGGGTGACCTTGGCACGGTCCCCCTCCCCCACTCAGACTAGCCTACCTCCACATATCCCAATGGCTGCCTATTTTGACAAATGGTAAAGCTCCCAACCAAGCCTTCAGGTGTGTGTATTATAAGATTAAATAGATAGATAGATAGATAGATAGATAGATAGATAGAGAGAGAGAGAGAGAGAGAGAGAGAGAGAGAGAGAGAGAGAGAGAGAGAGAGAGAATACATATATTTTGGAAAAGAAGGAAGGAAGGAAGGAAGGAAGGAAGGAAGGAAGGAAGAAAGAAAGAAAGAAAGAAAGAAAGAAAGAAAGAAAGAAAGAAAGAAAGAAAGAAAGAAAGAAAGAAAGAAAGAAAATTGGGTTAAATGTAAAAAAGAATTGCCTTGGAAACTCAGAGGGCCATTCCGCACCGGGATCCATGTAGCAAATTGTTTGCTGAACGAAAAATCACCATTTTAAATAGTGGAATTCGGCGTAATGCATACCTGCCTTTGTAGTGGAATCCAGTTGCGTTTTTATCGTTTCCCACAGGGTTCCGGTCTCGGCAAAAATCGCTAGAAAGGAAGTGCTATTGCTGAGCTGTGTCCCGCCCCTGGCCGTCAACCAGCCAATGGGCGGCCGTTATCATGCTCCCAAACAACAACGTGTGTGTGTGTGTGTTTTTTAAACTTTCCTTAAAGGGAAATTTAAGGAAAGTTTAAAAAACACACACACACACACGTTGCAACGAATATACATTGATTCGTTGCAACGGAGAGACCCATCCAGCTAGCAGGTGATGTTTGAGCTGCCGTTTCATCATTGCCACGCTCCCCCCCCCGAGTGAAAAAAAAAATCCCCCCCCCCTCACGGACGAGATTTTCGGCCGAAAACAGTGTGAAAAATAAAGTGAAAATAAACCAGCAAACAGGCCTCTGCGATGCTTGTGCTTGGTGACTTTAAACAGAGGGACTGCAGCCGGGGAAGCCTCACTGGGTAAACGAAGGCTTGCCGGTGCGTTGATCTCCACTCGCTCGGAGAAAAAAAATGGCGATCGCTTCGCCGGAAGATCAGAGAAGAGAGCCAGGGGAAGGGACTTTGCAGAAACCGCAACAATGGTAACGCACAGAACTTTCCCGCTAGTGTTGCAGATTGGTTGCAGGAGTGTAGCGCTTTCCGGAGGAGTGTAGCGCTTTCCACTTTTTGGGATTTCCCTGAAAGCGCTACAACGAAGCGCTTTTTGCGGATCGGTTTCAGGAGTGTTGCAGATTGTCAACGACGTTGTGCATAACTGCAAAACTGTAGCGATTTCAATTAGTAACCATTGTGCTATTTTGGATGAATGCGGAACGGCCCAGAATTTGCTGGCAGGGGTTCATGGGAATTGGACTTCTGGAGGACCACAGGTTGACTACCCCTGTTCTAGAGGAATCCTGTTTAAACAAATTACAAAGATGATCCGACTTGTAACAAAAGAAAAAATATTACTTACACAAACAGGGGCACAACTTCTATGACACGTTCATGTAGTAAAAATAAGCACTGGGAACAGATTACCTTCCAAAAAGGTTTGCTTGGTATACCTCCAAGCCAGGTAAGAGAGCAAAGATATGTAAGATGAAGCAGAGGGCAGGCGAGGCCCAAAGGCTGCCCATCTAAGGGATGAGAGGAGGGTAGGGCCGGCTATTACATGTATTCCCATTTCCTTCCCAGATCCTCTTGCAGGCAGAGTTACAATAGCCAACAAAAATAAGGAACAAATAAATGGTGCATTGACATGCCCGAACTGAAATGAATGGACTGGAACACAGCAGGAAGACTTCAAGAGCAAGACTGACATTTCATGGGAAGGAAGGCCTGCCTGAACCACAATCCCGCTCTCTCCTGGCAGTCCCCAAAGATCCTCCCTGGAGTTGTGGGCCTTGCGTAGAGGAACACCTGCATGGATTGTGTGTGAGTGGAAGGGGATGGATTGAGGAAAGTCACGGGGCGGCATCAATGCTCCTTCCTCTTCTGAAAGCAAAGTCGCTTCGAGGTGAGGAGGAGATCTTTCACCAAGCCCAGTCCTGTCTTGTGAGGAGTCATTGGGGGGGGGGGGGGAGGGATGATGATTCTATCATCCTGGGAATTATTTTTCGGCTTGGAAGATCCTGTAGGCAGGAAGAACCTGGAGGGAACCCTTGGGTGCCTCCCTTGACTGTCTTGTTCACTGATGAAAGAGTGATCTCCTGAAAAGTCAACTACCGAGTCAGGTCTGTGGCTTACAGACACTGTATTCCCCATCATTACATTGGGCAATGAGAAGAGCTGATAGGAAGAAAGCTGATTCATTGGAAATTATTATTATTATTATTATTATTATTATTATTATTATTATTATATTTATATTTATTTTCCGCCACTCACTACAGGCTTGTGGCGGGTAACAGTAGCCTTAATATCCCCCATTAAAACCCCCACTAAAAGACTATAAAAATACCCAACATGGCGGAAAATGCCACTTTCCCCTCTCTAAACAAGGGCATTAGGGGATGGAGGGTAATGATATATACTTCAAACCCCGGGGGGGGGGGGATGTTATTCCTCGCCAGTCCTAGCCTTAACCATAGACCTGGAGGAAATGTGTTAGAAGAGAGTTTTGCAGATACCAGAGAATATCAAAAAGGCAAATCAGGGGGTGCTAGATCAAATCAAATTTGAGCTCTCCCTAAGGCAGGGATTTCTAACCAGGGGTCTGCAGACCCCATGGGTCCTCAGACTTTCCCTTCCCGCATTAATGGATACAGCCAGAAACCTGCATTACTCCCCTCCCCCTTCCTCAAGGGTGAACTCTTGTGTGGTTTTGGTGCCTGGTGGGGGCAGAGCCTGCAAGTCTACTCCTGCTTTAAACCCTATCCTGTCTGCCCCCCCCCCCCACCGCTATAGTCCTCTCTGAGCCTGCCTGTTAATGGCGATGTCGATGTCACTTCCTGTGACATGCAATTTCTGGGGGTGTGGCAGGGAGTCAAGGCCAGCTGATATCACTTCCAGAGTTCCTGGCACATTGAAAGGACTCACTGGAAGAAATATCCTGATGGTTTCTGGGTTTTTGGCCACTGTCTGACACACAGTGTTGATTGGATGGACCCTTGGCCTGATCTTGTTGGAACAGACCATGTCTGGTGTACAAAGAGGAAGAGAAGAAGACCCTGCAGGGGGCAGCGAGAAGACTGTTAGATAGGATCGCAAGATCAGGACCTTCTCTCCGGTTAAGTGTCACTCTTTGTCTCTTAGGGGCTTTTGCTTGGAAGCCACAGTTCCAGTCTCTCTCTCTCTCTCTCTCTCTCTCTCCCTCTTAGTTAGGCATGTAGTCAGCTCCTGTCTCTGTCTCTCCTACATTACCAAGTATGGTATTTCTTTAATAAACCTTTGGTTGTTGTTGTTGTTGTTAGGTGCGAAGTCATGTCCGACCCATTGCGACCCCATGGAAAATGATCCTCCAGGCTTTCCTGCCCTCTACCATTCCCCGGAGTCCATTTAAGTTTGCACCTACTGCTTCAGTGACTCCATCCAGCCACCTCATTCTCTGTCGTCCCCTTGTTCTTTTGCCCTCAATCGCTCCCAGCCTTAGGCTCTTCTCCAGGGAGTCCTTCCTTCTCATGAGGTGGCCAAAGTATCTGAGTTTCATCTTCAGGATCTGGCCTTCTAAGGAGCAGTCAGGGCTGATCTCCTCTAGGACTGACCGGGTTGTTCGCCTTGCAGTCCAAGGGACTCGCAAGAGTCTTCTCCAGCACCAGAGTTCAAAAGCCTCGATTCTTTGACACTTGGCCTTTCTTATGGTCCAACTTTCGCAGCCATACATTGCAACTGAGAATACCATAGCCTTGACTAGAAGCACTTTTGTTGGCAGGGTGATGTCTCTGCTTTTTAGGATGCTGTCTAGATTTGCCATAGCTTTCCTCCCCAGGAGCAAGCGTCTTTTAATTTCTTTGCTGCAGTCCCCATCTGCAGTGATCTTGGAGCCCAGGAAAATAAAATCTGTCACTATCTCCATTTCTTCCCCATCTATTTGCCAGGAAATAAACCTTTTACCTATTCTTAAATCAGGGTGTACAACCTTACTGCCTTATTTACTCTGCTAACAGATCTAATATGGCTTCTTGTATGTAACTCACACATAAAACACACACACACTTGTTATAGTAACACTGCCACCCGGGCCTATGAAGAATTGCTGTGTAGGTTCTGCTCTGTAGATACTGTAGATTCTATCACAATTCTGCCATGGAGATTACCTCTGCCTAGGGCTACACTGCTAAAGGCTGACAGATACCTGCAGCTTTCTCTGGAATGCCGTTACAAGCAATTCTCTGCCGCATGATCCCCAGTCTGGCCATAAACTTTAAAATAAAGACTCCTACAGCAAAATTTGATATGCAGATTGAGGAATATAAAGAGAAGCAGAAAGACTGTCAGTGAAGCTTCCCAGGGCTGCTTCACTCGTCCCAAGCCTAGAATAAAATATAAGATTTTCAAGCTTGTGATTTCGGTGGAGCAGAAATGTTTTGTGGGTTTTTTTTTTTTTGGTTGTGTTAATGGAAACTCATTTGAATGAAACATATTATTGTCATTGTTGTCATCACCCCCAAGGTCGTGGCTAAGACAGGGACAGGAATGGAGAAAGTGGGGGAAAGCTACAAACTGATGATGTTTCTAAATTGATATGTTATTAACCCTGCCTTTCACTCCATTTGGGGACCCAAAGCTGCTTACAATGTTCTCCTTTCTCCCCTCTCCAACCCGGAAGAGCAGACTATAAAAATAAAGGAGTAGTAATAGTAGCTATTATTATTATTCATTCACAACAACCCTGTGGGGTAGGTTAGGGTAAGAGGTGCTTTGTAGACACTCCCCTTCCATCTATGAAAGAACATAGGAAGGTCTGTGGATCCTGGAACCAAAGTAAAGTCAACCCTGGTTAGTCCTGAATGGGAGACCATCAAGAAAGTCCAGGGCAGAGGCAGGTAATGGCAAACCGCCTCTACCTGTATCTTGCCTTGAAAACTCTATGGGGACTGCAGTCCATGGACAGCTGGAGAGCCACAGTTTGTCCACCCCTGCCCTATGGGGTTACCCTTAGTTGGCTGTGAGTTAATGGCACTTAATTAACGTCCTACTTTGGATTGGTCCAAGCTAACCTGATCCATCTCATCAGATCTCAGAAGCTAAGCAGGGCTGGCTCTGGTTAGTGCTTGGATGTGAGACCGCCAAGGAAGTCCAGGGTTGCTACCAAGAAGCAGGCAATGATAAATCAACTGTGCTCATCTCTTGCCTTGGAAACCCAGAAATAGGCATTGACTTGATAACTCTTTCCAACACCACCGCCAGAATAGATTCATAATTACAGCTGCACAAATCCTGGTCACTTTCTCAAATTGGCTAACCTGGTGTTGGAATTGCAATCAGCAAGTAATTTGGTGAAGTCAGCTGTGAAAGGCTGTTCTTAAGCTGTTTAAGCAGCTGAGCTGTACCTAGGTGCTCACTAGTGCATCAAGTGGTCACAGGTGAGGTTGCAATGGAGAACATATACTGGGGACTATTTTGTTTAAGCTGAGCACCCACCCACTTCTTCTTTCTTTGGGAACAAGAGATCAGTGCATGTGCAGAAGCAAGAAGCAGTCATAAGGCTTTCTGCCATCTTCATCCGCTTATGTGTAGTCATGTAGTCTGCTTGAGCCAGCCATGGGGGCTTGCAATGTACGTTCTTTTAAACTTTTGGATTCTGTTTCGGTAAGGAGACTGAAACAGATGAATATGATATATTTCTGTAAATAATCATTCCAGTAAAGATTATTCTCTCTTTTAAGTCTCAAAAGCGCTGTGGATCTGGATCTGTGCCTCATCCACAAAGGTAACTAATGACTGCATACTTTCAAAATGCTCTGCAGCTCATGGCCAAGCCAAATCCCAAAGTCCTACCATCCGGACCATCCAGATCAGGGCCAGAAACTCAGGCTGGAGAAGCTGGCTGGAAGCTTCCATGGCAGAAGATGGAATCTGGGCCTCTCAGATCCTTTTTTACCACTGTAAACCACAACCATTGACAAAGCCCTTTGAATAATTAGTGGCAGCAGCCATTGCTCGAGGACTTTTGACTTGTCCCCACCTACCCCTATGGTTCCTTAGCTCCGCAGGTTATGAAATATTTCCATGTTAGTCCATCCTGTTTTGTTTTCTGGCAGTTCATCCCTTAGACAAGACAGGATGCATGCAAATGATGTGCACGGTGACAAGCCAGAATCAAACAAGACAAGTACTGAGAACTGAAGTGATGAACGAGCTGACATTCCCTTTGATCAGATACAGCGGGTTAGATTTTCCCCCCTCAGTGTTTCTTTTCCAGTCAATGCATTCAGTGACATAGTCAAAAATTGGCTGTATCAGAATCAAAAGGGCATCCCCCCTTGCCGTCTTTAGAATCATAGAAATACAGAATTGAAAGGGGCCAGGTGTGCCATCTTGTTGGGAGGAAAAACCACCATGCCAGAGCGTACCCTCTGCTACCTAATCTGTTGGGAATCAGGCGGTGGCCCCAATAAACCTTCTGCCCTCCCCCAGACATTGCAAACCCACCTGGAAGCACTGGCAGATGTCATCAAAGAATATGAAGATGCCCCTTCCTACTGCTTAAGGTTCCACTCTTGTGGCACAGTGAACGTTTTACCTGGAAGCCTTGAGGTATAGCTTGAATGAGTCACAGGAATGAAGAGGTTTAAGAGCGGGAGGGGTGGGTGTTCCACAGGGCCTGCAAAGCTGAGCTCTTCCGCCAGGTCTACGGTTGAGGCTAGGGACAGTGAAGAAGATAGATGCCCCCCCCCTCATGTTAAACAGCAATTATTATAACCTTAACCTCTTTCCTTCCCTACAGAGGTAGGGATGTGGGGTGGGGGGAGGGAGTTGGAGGTTTTCCACCATGTGTCTGATACCGTGTTTTTGTGGTCTGTTTTAGTGGGGTTTTAATGGGGGTTTTTTATAGGAATTTGTAACCCACCACGAGATGGCAGGAAATAAAAATAAAAATAAACTCATACACACACATACACACACATGGAGATATCATACTCACTGACTGGCCAGCCTTGACAATCAGGGCCCCCTGAACTTCAGCAAGTTTTTGTGACCCCGATGGAGAACTCTGCACTTCTCATTCTTGAATTGCAGCTCATTTGCTCACTTTCCCAGCATGTTCAGGCCTCATTGAACACTATCTCCTGGGGTGTTTGCTACTCCTCCCATTTGGTGTCATCTGCAAATTTAATGGGGAGTCCCTCGACCCCCTCGTCCACATCACTGGTAAAACTGTTGAAAAGTACCATACTCACTACTAAGCCCCGTGGCACCCCACTGCTCATCTCCCCCCAACCTGATGAGACAGCATTGACAACCACTCTGGCTATGGAGAATCAAGTTCAACCCTGCATTCTAAAAGACAATTATCACAAACACAACAAGCAAGTGAAATCTTCAAAAGACCAACAGTAACATTGTGTCAAAGGTCTGTCTCCACCCAGAAGTCTCTGTTATTTACTAGGGTGTATTTATTATCAGAAGAAATTACTATTTTTATGGATTGTACTGTTATACCTATTGTACAAAAAGAGCCCCTTGTGGCGCAGAGTGGTAAGGCAGCCGTCTGAAAGCTCTGCCCTTGAGGCTGGGAGTTCAATCCCAGCAGCCGGCTCAAGGTTGACTCAGCCTTCCATCCTTCCGAGGTCGGTAAAATGAGTCCCCAGCTTGCTGGGGGGTAAACGGTCATGACTGGGGAAGGCACTGGCAAACCACCCCGTATTGAGTCTGCCATGAAAACGCTGGAGGGCGTCACCCCAAGGGTCAGACATGACCCAGTGCTTGCACAGGGGATACCTTTACCTTTACCTTTTTAAAACAACTTAGTTTTCAGTTAAAACAGATCAAGATGGGTAGCAGCAGAAAAGAGCCAGAATCCAGAAGCTCCTTAAAAACAAACTACATTTTTATCAAGGGAGAAGCTTTTGTGAGTGTCTGCTAATTTCAGGTATCTGAAGAAATGAGCCGTGACTCATAAAAGCTCCTCCCCTGTCACAAATGTTAGTCTTTAAGGAGCTTCTGGACTCTGGCTCTCTTCAATTGCTAGAGACAAACTAATCTGGCTACCCATCTTGATCTCGCTGAAAGCTTCTCCCGGGCCACAAATGTTGTTAGTCTTTAAGGGGCTTCTGGACTCTGGCTCTTTTTTCCTGCTACCGATCTTCATCTGTTGTTAGTTGGAGATTTCCAGGCCTCACCTGGGTCAAGTCTGCACTTTGCTTTTTATCCACTCCCAGCCTGACGAAACCCTTCCTATCTGCAATGACTTTGATTTCCATTTTGATTTTGGGTGCTTTAAATATTCCCTCTGAAACATGCATGATTGATCTGTGGTGACCCTACCTTTCCCCTGCGATATCCAGGAGTGGATTTAAGTCATGATATTTGGGAAAGAAAAAAAAAAGCTTTTAAAGCCACCTGTATACGGGTACATTTCTGTGTTTTGTGAATTAACTTCCTTCTCAGTCTTCCCTGATTGGCCAGGGTGTCAGTTCAATTACTTCCTTGTTCCCAGTTGCAAGGCTTTCCTCCCAAGACTTATTTTTGCCCTGTTTTAAAGTGACTGTACTCCAGAAGCCCACACTTCTCTCAACAGAGATTTACCTCTTGTATTTGTTTTCCCCTCCTCATTCTCTGTGAGGCTGCTGTTTCCAATCGTCTCCCCACCTCATTCTGGAAAAGAAAGAAAGAGCATCCTGCAGCTCTTGCGTCGTCCCGTCCCCCCACCTTGAGCTTCCCCAATCAAGTGCAGAACACTTTCTGTTTCAATTCGGGGGGGGGGGGGAAGACCTGGGTTCAAATTGATCTGAATTCAGCAGAATTTTAAATGGAAAAAACAAAGTAAGTGCAGAATCAGCCATGGATACTGGCTATCCTAATCACCAGGAAAGATAGGCTATAGGTTTGATAATAAATGCATTTGCTATGTCTGCAGGTTCGGTGAAGACAGATGCGGCAGTTCATCGAAAGCAACTCTCTTTATTAGCAATAACAGCTCTCAGCTCCCAACAATCCCGAACCACAACATAGGGATAAGCCCCAGCTTACCCACACTTCCAGAAGGGCCTGACAAGGGCCCTGATTGGCCCTTTACAGAGCCTCCTAATTGGTCCATAAAGACCTTTAGTTCTCAAAGTCCACGGGTCATTTTCCCAAGCCCTGTTTAGCGTACTGTTTATGAATCTTTTGCATTGCCCACATATGTTGCAGCATCCATAGAAATCTTTGCTTTGAAATGAAAATACATTTCATGAACGAGATACTGGGCCTTCCGTCTCCTGTGGGCGTGAGTTTGGTCCGAACAAAAGCAAATGTTTCAACCGGAGAGAGCCTGGTGGGACATTTGAAGGGAGACAAATTAAAGCATGTCTGCACAGGACTTAAGACTCCTGGCTTGATCATCTGTAATTCAGGTGTCATGGGGCCAATGTCTTTTGCTCCTTTCCCTTGCTGTCTCATGAATAAATGAAACCATTAGATGCTCCTCAGTGCTATGCCCTGCCTCAGCCTGCAGAACCAGATGCCCCATATTCTTTCAAGGGGAAAAATAAAGTTCACAGCACAAGGAAGACTCACCCAGACAGGAAGAAAACTGAGACGGACAGAGACACAAGGGACTGAGCGGAATTGAACTCCCTTCCAACTGCACCGGGTTTTGGTGGTCTTTTGCGGTCGGAAACAAGAGGAGAACTGCTTGTCTCACTTCGGCAACTCCTTTCTAATGCAAAAAGGAAAAAAAAGAGGGGAAGGCGATCTGAACGTACAGGAAATATGTATCCAATCTGTTCTGAGCTCCTTTGAGAGTATGCACGGCATTCTATTAGACCTTTGGGTGTGATTTCCTTTCTGCTTTCTTAAAAGCAGTGCGCTCCAGAGGGACTGTGGTGGGAAGCAGAGAAAGAGCTCGGAGACAAATGCAGTTATCCAGTGTTCATGTGGAAGCTCAACTTCCATCTACAGCTCTGCCTGAAGGGAAATGGCCAGGTCAGTGCCCGGAGGGGCCGGTCAGCTGTGGGGATATATTTTTATTGATTTATTAAATGGATTTTTATACTGCCACTCTCAGACCAGCTGACTCATGGCGGTTTCCAATAGGCACAGCAATAAAACACAAAACCCCTATACTAGTTTGGTGTAGAGAGCCAGTTTGGTGCAGTGGTTAGGAGTGCGGACTTCTAATCTGGCATGCCAGGTTCAATTCCGCGCTCCCCCACATGCAGCCAGCTGGGTGACCTTGGGCTCGCCACGGCACTGATAAAACTGCTCTGACCGAGCAGTGATATCAGGGCTCTCTCAGCCTCACCCACCTCACAGGGTGTCTGTTGTGGGGAGAGGAATGGGAAGGCGACTGTAAGCCGCTTTGAGCCTGCTGGGTGACCTTGGAAGAGTCCCAGTTCCATGAGTACTCTCTCAGCCCCACCTGCCTCACAAGGTACCTGTTGTGGAGAAAGGAAAGGAAGGTGATTGTCAGCTATTTTGAGACAAAGCTGAAGGATATCTGTCCATGGAACACAATGTTCTCACCACCACTCCCCTGCAGTCAAAAATTCCCCCTGAAATGAGGTGTGTAGAGGTCCCCTGTCTCCAAGGAACAACATCTCAGTGGCAAAGAGCACGAGAGAAAGTCATGCTCAGTGGGTGGTAATCCTTTCATCTCTGGAAATGCTCGAATGGATCCTGTTTACTGAATGGCTCCCTGATATTGCCTTCTCCATATGAAAACATGTCTAATGTGAGAGCCAGTTTGGTGTAGTGGTTAGGAGTGCGGACTTGTAATCTGGCATGCCAGGTTCGATTCTGCACTCCCCCACATGCAACCAGCTGGGTGACCTTGGGCTCGCCACGGCACTGATAATGCTGTTCTGACCGAGCAGTGAAATCAGGGCTCTCTCAGCCTCACCCACCCCACAGGGTGTCTGTTTTGGGGAGAGGAATGGGAAGGCGACTGTAAGACACTTTGAGCCTCCTTCGGGTAGGGAAAAGCGGCATATAAGAACCAACTCTTCTTCTTCTTCTTCTTCTTCTTCTTCTTCTAATAGCATTCTCATGTGCTCTGTCTTTCCACAGACAGGTTAACCATCTAAATTTGGCCCAGTTAGTTGTACCATCAAGAACCGTAATGCACATCCAGCAAAGCATTTTCCGTGCTCAGAAATATTGGAACAAAACAGCATTTTCCTCCTTCTTTGGCGCTCATTATACTTACAGACTCTTACAGATGTGCCCAAATAATCAATTGTTCCTTATTGATCATAGAGCGCAGAAAATAACGCAGCCTCTTCCGGTAAGAGAGGCCGGGACATAATTTACAGAAATGGAATAATCTGTTATCGGCAACTTCAAATGTTAATCTAAGCTATTTGGATAGCATTCTTTAGTTCCTCCACAATGGTCACTGCTTCTCTCTACCCACCCCTGGCCTTGGATGGAGCCTCAGGTTAAAGAACAGCAAGTCTTTGCTCTGTTTCCTAGCAAATAATTTCCACAGCTTTCTCCCATAAGTTCCACGGCTTTCTTCTAGTCCAGTGGTTCTCAACCTGGGGGTGGGGACCCCTTGGGGGTCGAATGACCCTTTCACAGGGGTCATGAAAGGGCAAGCAGCTTGGCCTGGGTAGATAGAGATAGGGTGTTCATCTGTCTGGAGCAGCAGAAAAGAGCAAGGTCAGCATGGTGGGACAAGAGGCAGAACTGAACTGAGAAACCCTGGGGGGGAAACCCTATTCAAATACCATCATGAACCATGGATCTTCATGCCATTGGTCAGTTTCATTTTCATTTCTGTGAAAGAACCCTTGCATCATTTTATGGTTGGGGGTCACCACCACAGGAGGAACTGTATTAAAGGGTCGATGCATTAGAAAGGTTGAGAACCACCGTTCTGGTCAGATCGAAGCTAAGCAAGCTCGGTACTTGGAAGAGCAAACACTCAGTAAAGCTTTGCAGAGGAATGCCAGGGCAAACCATTTCTGCTTATCCCTTGCCCGAAAAGCTCCTTGCTGGGGTTGACATAAGTTGTGACCTGATGGCACTTTACACACACGTGTCCGTAGGATCATGGACTCCAGCAACATTTCTCAATGGCGAACCCCTACGGCTTCCTTTAATGACATCTCCACAGAGCCAGTTCTTACACATCCTCCTAGCCTCCTGTACCCTGCAGTGACTCCCTCTGCACCAAGGATAGCTCAGGAATGACTGACAATTGGGCTGCCCAGCTGGTTTTCAATTACATTCCAAATGCTGGCATAGATTGAAAACATGGATTCTCTGGACAAATGGCTCTTAGCTAATTTGTTAAAAATAGATTCCCCCTTTCCCCTCCTCTCAAATCTTATTTTAATGCCCCTTAGCTATTTAGTGTTTCGTAATGAGCCGAATTACACCACAGGGGAACTTTTAAAAATACATTTTCTCTTAAGCAGATCAATAACGCTCATTTTAAAAATTCAATAAACACCGTCCGTGACTTATGAAGGTGACTGCTACAGTCCAACGCAGCACTTAACAGAGCCCTTTCAACCTTCAGGTATTTCTGTTTTACAGCAGAACATGATAATTGCATGCTGTCATTTCCTTTTAATATCGTCGTGAATACATTTGTTTGCAACCTTTCAGGCTCTTTTTTTTTTTAACATTTAACTGCAAATGATCTCTTGAAAATAAAATTGAACCCCCCCCTCCCAACAAAAAAAACACACAAAAACAACAAAAAAAACCTCTCAACTTAATTAAGAACGTAAAAAGCCTGTGGTATCAATTCAGGCATAAGGTTAAACTGTAGCAAAATGCTTGAAACTCATTTGCAAATGCACACATCGCAAAAACGATGGAAGATCTCGGTGGATTTCCTGGAGACTCGGCACAATGCCTGTGGGAGAAAGAGGCTGAGAGAGAGAAAAAGCTCAGCAGGGATGTGATTTCACTCCAGGCCTTTTGTTTCTCTATGGTATACCATAGAGTCCATGCTCCAAAGCAACCATTCCTCCAAGGGAACTCAACTTTGTTATCTTGAGAGTATTTACAATTCCAGCTTGGGGTTGGCACCTTAGGCTAAGGAAATTGCTGTAGTAAACCAATGAGAATTCTCTAAGGGACAATACACCTGACAGAAAAGCATATCCTTTGGTATTTCCAATTGTAAAATAGGCTACTGCAAATAGGTTGGCCATTTTCTTGCTGATGAGAAGTTGTTACTTAGATGAGTTCAAATGACCCAGGGGTTTGTACAGAGAATGGGTGGGCTCTAAGGTATGTGTTATGAAAGATTTTGAAGTAAAAGATGCAGGTGAAAATCAGCACCTTGAATTGGTCTCTGAAACTAGTCATGAACCAATAAAGCTCTCTCTGAACTGTTATAACTGTGAGGATCTCAGACTATTCAGAGTAAGCAAGCTTCATTTAGAAAAGAAAGCTCTTTATTGAAGTACCGTATTTGCCGGCGTATAAGACGACTGGGCGTATAAGACAACCCCCCCCAACATTTCCACTCAAACTATAGAGCTTATCACCATTGTACGGCTGCAGCTCGACCGCAGCGCCTATGGCCCGCCCCTTCATCTCCCTGTGACTGGCACTAGTGTGCAAGTGCACATGTGCGAGCTCTACGTAGACAAGGGGCGGGCTGGAGCGCAGAACGGGCCAATCACGCCGAAAAGACTGGCACCCCTGTCTCACTGCTGATGCTCACTGCAGCCACGCTGATGACCCACTGTGGCCACTCTGGATACCGCGCGATACTGGATGGTATGTAGAATGAGGTGGGCGGGCATCGGGAGGCCACTATGGGCAGTTATGACTATCCCAACTGAAGTGCACCCGGCGTATAGGACGACCCCCCCACTTGGAGCCATGTTTTTCAGGGGGGGAAAGTAGTCTTATACGCCAGCAAATAGGGTAATAACAAATAGAACATCACAGGGTTCTTGCTCATCACAGGGTTCTTGCTCACAGTCCCTGTGAATAACAAATAGAACATAGAATAACAAATAGAACATCACAGGGTTCTTGCTCACAGTCCCTCCCAGCACCAAATGGTTTGGACGCATTTTGTTGATGGAATGGACAGTCTCTGGTGTTCAAAGCCTCTGAGAAGATGTTAATATTCCCAAGTGCAATACAGTGGGGGAGACACAAAGGAGGCCACAGCATTCAAACCTAGGATGTAAGGTGTGATGGCTGGCTTGAGGATCAAAGGAGTTGTTGGAGATGCAGACATAATAAACCAGCACAAGCAGGCAAGTGACAGGAACCGGGCTGCATGGCAAAAATATAAATGATGGTTTTGGCAATAACCTATGCAGTTTAGTCTGCTGCAATGGGAAGTCATTGCTCCCACTGTCAATCAGTCAATCAGCCGGTCAGTTTTTAAGTGGTCATAGACCAGAACATTAAAAAAAAAACACAAACATAAAAACCGATAAGGTTAACAAATTCATAAAACGGGAGGTGTAAACAATCCAACATTCTTAGAACCGCTCCCACTGTCACAAACCAGGATGCAACCCCAAGGGTTGTATGGACAAAACAAGCCAAAGTATCTCTTAAAGACAAGTCTAATAGATGTTTATTTAAGCCCACAGATCTATCTATCTATCTATCTATCTATCTATCTATCTATCTATCTATCTATCTATCTATCTATCTATCTATCTATCTATCTATCTATCCATCTATCCATCTATCCATCTATCCATCTATCCATCTATCCATCCATCCATCCATCCATCCATCCATCCAGCCACCCACCCACCCACCCCTCCCTCCCTCCCTCCCTCCCTCCCTCCCTCCCTCCCTCCCTCCCTCCATCCATCCATCCATCCATCCATCCATCCATCCATCCATCCATCCATCCATCCATCCATCCATCCATCCATCCATCTATCTATCTATCTATCTATCTATCTATCTATCTATCTATCTGTCTTGCCTTTCCCTATGGCTCTGGGTGGTTTGCCCACATGAACATGGCTAAGGATTACCTGGACATTCAGTTCCATGTCTTTCCATTTCATACCAGTGACCACAGTGCACCGAGGAAATGTGACACAGTTTAGAACATGAGCAAAATAACCTCTTCCACAGACATTACCCTTCAGGCTTAATGACTACTTAGAAAAACATCAAATGATAAAGGATTTTTTTAAAGCATTTATTCATTTGCGGTGTGGTAGGATTAGTGACGGATGGGACTGTCCTTTTGAGAACTGCCTGGCCAACAGGACCGGGGAATGGCCATGACAAACTATTGAGGGGTGGCATTGGTTGTAGAAGACAGGGTGCCTGCCTAGGAGGCAAGGGGTCCTGCCATACTTAAGCTACAGTTCTGAAATAATTTGATTTTTTTATTTTTAAAAGCCAAAAAACAAGCTATCGCGTTAATAACAAACCGCACGCCCATCAGCCGGGCGGATCGTCATCATGTTTTCTGATGCGGATCTTTGTGGAACGCCTTTACCCTATTGAATTCTACATGCCTTTCTCCCACGGAGAAAGGGCTATTATCCTTGCAGATTTCCCCTCTGTCTCTTTCCTTTCACGGGCAAGTTGCATCGATGGCTCTTGGAAATCGGAACGTGCCAGGACAAAGAACAGCACCACTCGCAGCTCAATACAATTAAGACTTTATTTTTCTCCTGCAGATTGCAGGGCACCACGGTCCTTTCTGTGGCTTCAATGCCTACTTGGGAAGGATCGCAACACAGCCAACAAATTACAGCCTTCGCGTTGTCGTAAAAGATGGATCCGCTTGGCAGTGCCCATCACCGTCCTCGTTAAAATTATCATGACAAGGCAGAATCCTTAACGGGCCATTTCCTATTCATTACCGCCATTGTCACAAAGGCATGCCGACCGGGGGGGAGGGGGGGGTTGGAAAACCTGGCACGTGATCCGGGGCGCAACGGAGCCAGGTCTCAGAACAGATCGGGGCTCGGCAGCAGTCAACCACCCCAGTCGGAAAGCGCGGCACTCTTTGATGCTTCTCCACCAGGCTAGCCTAATTGTATGCCTAATTGTACGGGTAATCTTTTATCTTTAGAGCCGTACAGCAGGAAAGCACTGCTGGGATGGGGCCTGCTCCAAACTAGAGTGAAGGAGATACTGATGAAGATGACAATAAATAAATGAATGAATGAATGAATGAATGAATGAATGAATGAATGAATGAATGAATGAATGAATGAATGAATGAATGAATGAGCTATTTTTAAACCAAGGACTTAAGAACAGCAGAAGAGCCCGGCTGGATCAGAATCAGTGATTCATCTAGTCCAGCCTCCTGGCTCACACAGTGGCCAACCAGTTGCTCTGGAAGACCAGCAACAATGCAGAGAAGCTGAGGCCTTCCTATGAATATCAGAAAAGGCCTGCTGGATCAGACCAGTGGTCCATCTAGTCCAGCTTCCTGTTGCACACAGTGGCCAACCAGTTCCTCTGGAGGTCCAACAACAGGGCATAGAGGCTGAGGCCTTTTCCCAATAAAAGCACCAGTGGTCCATGTAGTCCAGCATCCTGTCTCACTCAGTGACAGACTCGTTCCTCTGGAGAGTCAACAATTGGGCAACCCTAGGTTGTACCCCGAGGCCTTCCCTCCCTCCTCTCCCAATATCTTACCTCATATCCACTTCCTCACAGGAGCTTCATGGCTTCAGGCAGGGTCAGGTTCTCAGCAGGCTTAGTTCAAGATGATGGAGTCAAACCAGAAGACTGCAAATGTATGAGCTGGGAAAAGGCAGAGTATGGGGAGGGGAAGGATTTCAATGCGGTATAATACCAGACTCCACCTTTCAGACCAGCCATTTTCTTCAGATAAAATAGGTTTGCCAACTCCAGGTTGGGAAATATCTGGGCGTGTTGGGGGTGGAGCCTGAGGAGGGCAGAATTTCTTTGCCAGAAGAGACCAAAAGACTAACAGTAGCTGCCAATGATTATTTCCAATTCATCAGAACCATGGAAGCACCTCAAGGGGGTAAAAAGAGATCTCCCCCTTTCCCTCTGATTAATTGAATTCCCTCTAATGAAAATGTCAGCGAACACTCTGAGAAAGCAGGTGGAAATCTGAGATGCCAAGAAGACATTTGCATTTCTAAAGGCCTCCACATTCCCCCAGTTTTTTTAAAAAAATAACTTCTGAACCAGCTCCCCCCCCCCTCTTCTTTTCGCACTTGAAATTGCCTTTCATGTGAAGATCTGTTAAGAGACTCACTCAGTGCCTCCTTCTTCCAGTTCACTCCAGCCAACTTGTCTCGGAGAGAGGAAGGATTCAAAGGCAAGATTTGAACTGCTCATTTAGAAAGTAAATCTCTGCTATCTTTGAAGTCCCCTTGGAGACACTCAGAACTCTACACACACACACACACACACAGAGAGAGAGAGAGAGAGAGAGAGAGAGAGATTCAGCTCTTGTCATTGACAAATAGTTTGTGAAATTCACAACTTTGCACCCATGTACACAAACACACATATATAATCAGTCAAGTTTATCGTATCTAGCCACGGGCCATCATGCAAATAAAACAGTAAAATAATAATGAATATACAAGTATATACATAAATTTTAGACAATATACTGTCAGCTGGGTGACCTTGGGCCAGTCCCAGTTCTCCTGGAACTGTTCTGAGTGAGCAGTCCTGTCAGAGCTCTCTCAGCCTCACCTACCTCACAGGGGGGTCTGTTGTGGAGAGAGGAAAGGGAAGGCGACTGTAAGCTGCTTTGAGACGCCTTTGGATAGTGAAAATCAGCCTAAAAACCAACTCTTCTTAAAAAGCGCCCTGACTGGAGCCATGCAGCAGCGTACAGTATCTGACAAGCCCAGGTCAACTTAGAACAGTGCCTGGCACTTTATATGCTGGAACAGCCAAGAGTGTGTCCTTTCCTTGTAAGCTCGGTAGCAGACAGATATTATTGGTCAGCTGATCAGAGGAGTGGAGAATGTCAGAGGTGCTGCTGAATGAGACTATTAAGTCTCCTTCTAACTTTGTTTCGGGGATGTAGAACATTTGTGCTGGTAATTATAGACCTTTCAGGAAAATGACCCTTTCCCGCCCCCCACATCTCTCAGATGACTAAAAGCAAAACAAAAACTGTCAAGTCGCTTTCCTTTGAAGTAGCTGGAGATTGGACTCAGAAGAGGCACTCTATTTGGTCAAAATGGAACCTAATGTTATCTTAGGTCTCTGGCAAGAACGAGGATTATATGGTGCTTGAATGAATGAATTTATTTAATGGAGCATTTAGCCTGAACATAATAATATATATGTATAGGTTATTAATAGCATAAAACACTGTATTAAATGTAAAAACAATATTGATACATGGAAGTTAGTTTTAGGTAATGGAATCCCATTTTTGATAGTTCTTTGGGCGTGCCCTGTACACAAAGGCACACAACATTTAGCAACCTGCCTGAAAGTTGCCTCTTTCCTTTGCCACAGGAGTAACTTAAGTTTTCTCTTTTCTGAAATGGCCCCAGTCTTCCCGGATAAAGGAGAGATAAGACAAGCTCTGGCTGGCCTATAGAACAGACATCTAAATAACATGTGTTCTACACTTTCCAACTCTCGAGAAATGCAGGGGCAAATTCATTCAGCTTTGGGGATCATGCGACAGGGATCTGCAGCCTCCAAGCCTTGGAGGGAAGTGGAAGGAGGAGGGGGTGGTCAGGGGTAGGGGATGGAAGGTGATTGGCTGGGCACTGGACAGACAGGCTAGCTGGTTGGAGGAGGAGGCACTCAGGGGCAGCCTAAGTGAGTGTTAAGCGCTGAGTGGCACTTAAGCCATGAGACATGCTCCTCCTCCAAGGCCTTATCATAAATATATAGTGGAACAGATAATGTTGAATCCAGATTTCGCATAGTTTCATACAAATGCATGCCAAGCAATTTATTTATATACTGGGGGTAAAGCCCGTTGCATTCAGGAATACAATGGGTGCTAGTGGGGTGGGGGCTGGAAGAACTCTGCAGATGGCCTCTCCCTCTCCCCAGGACCTGGAAAGGCTGCAGACTGGAGGCCCCCAGAAAGGGAACTCACCAGCAGTGGCAGCTCTCATGCGGCAGGGATCTGCAGCCTCTGAGCCTTGGGGGGGAAGTCGAAGGAGAAGGGGGTGGTCAGGGGTGGTGGACGGAAGACAATTGGCTGGCTGCTGGACAAACAGGCAAGCTGGTTGGAGGAGGAAGAGGCACTCAGGGGCGGGACAGCCACCCTGAGTGGGTGTTAAGCACTGAGTGGCACTTAAGCCATGAGACACGCTCCTCCTCCAAGGCCTTACCAGAAATATATAGTAGAACAGATACCTTGTATATGATGCTTGTTGTTGGATATTCATGTTGTTTGTTCTTATGGTTATCATGGCCTATGCCTTCAACAAAAAGCTTATTATTACACTTTTTAAAAACCTCTGTTGCTTTAAGCTCCACAACACATTTCTAAGTTCTCATCCCCAACTTAGGGAGACAAAGAGGAGGGGAACCTTACTCCTGGTTTGCCACAAATAATCTGCAGTGACTGTCAACAATATTTCTTTTTGACTTCTCCATTCTGCCTACATTCAGCCTCCGTAATGGATGGGGTGTCAGGAACCTTTGATGAATGTCACGACTGTACATGCCAACGAGACTTTAGGGCTGGGATTCAAACCGCTCTCCTGTCTGTAACATTGAGAAATGATCTGAATGCATAAATCCTTGAACCCTGGCTGTTTATGAACACAGGATGACAGGATGTAGGAAGCACCTCTCAGATGGCTCAAGCATCCCTAGCCTAATTTTCATCTCATTTCAGTGAGCCTGCTCATCAGCTCTAAGAAATTCTCTAGTGGCTGGCTGGGAAATAGTGCAATCCTATATTGTGGCTGCTGGGCATGAAAGGGCAACCAGCAGAAGACCCCTGGAGGGATATGGAGGGTGGACAGCATACAATCATTTACAGCAGTGGTCCCCAACTTTTTTTTATCACCGGGGACCGGTCAACGCTTGACAATTTTACTGAGGCCCGGGGGGGGGGAGTCATTTGCCGAGCGACGTCGCCACCGCCTGAGCCCCTGCTCCATTTGCTTTCCCACAGTGCCACGCCGAGGGGGAGCCCCACCCATAGTGGCCGGTGGAGAGCACCAAAGGTAAGCTGGTGTAAGAGTGACAGGGCATCCCCTGAGGCAGCAGCTGGTGAGGAGGAGGAGGAGGAGGAGGAGGAGGAGGTGCGGCTCGGTACCAACTGATCGGCGGACCGGTACCGGTCTCCGGACAGGGTGTTGGGGACCACTGATTTAAAGGAAAACCAGGAAGTGGCATCACAACTCTCTCGGAATTGCCAGAAACTCTGAGAACTCCATGATTACACTCAGAAGTAATATAACGTATGGTTGTGAAAAGAAGCATATATGGCTTTAGCATATATGGCAACACTTCTTCATTATCTCTGGGAAACTCTAGGAATCTCCAGAAACTCTATCGTAAACTGTGTTTTCCCCTGGAAGTGACATCACACCTCTCCATTAATTACTGGAACTGTGTTGTAAATTGTGGCTTGCCCTGGAATTGACACCACTCCTCTTTAAGAACTGCCAGAAGTCTAGTGTAAACTCTGTAGTTTCCCCAGGAAGTTACACCACACCACTCTAGGAATCACCAGAATACTATGGTAAGCTCAGTGGTTTTTCCCAGAAGTGACATCACACCTTGATCCTGAGGGGGAAAAAAATTATCCCACTGCTTCTCTGTGCGACAGGGACAGAATGAGGGCTTGGATCAGGGAATGCCCCACCTCCATGGGGAGCTAGCCAGTCTAGTTCCTCCCTTCTAAAGCCATTAAAGTCAATGAGCCGAGAAGGGTACAATTCTGCTTAGGACTGCACTGCATCTTCCCTGCAGCACTGATGTTCGTTGCTTCAGAAATCCCAGGCCAATGGAAAATCCAGGTTCTTTGAAGACCTTTGTAGGCCTGCTATCTTTCTCTGATACGGCTCACGTCAGCTAGTTGAAAAGCAGAAGTTCAAGAGGGGAAGCGCAAGGGACCCCACTCCACAGCCTCCATTTGTGTCAATCATGCAGTCGCTGGAGGGTTAGGCACCTTCCTGGGGAAAAAGGAGAAGCTCTAATTGCTTCTGTAGGCCTGGCAGGCTGTTCTGGCATCCCCTCTGAAGAATGCAACATCCTCTCTGTTAACACTTCCGTCTCCCGTCTGGATCCACAGCACAAAGCCGGACCAGCCTTTAGCAGACCGTCAGCATAAATTGCTTATTAAGATGACATCATAATCAGGAGGACTGGAAATTATTTACTATTTTTTGAGTACATTTGTAGCACTGCCCAAATACACACACACACACACACACACACACACAATTCTCCAACTATTGCCTTCATTCGTCTTGAGCAACATGGCCATTTAGTCAGCTGTGATAGTTCCCTTTGGCGAGGGGCAAATGCTCCCCTGCTCACATTTCTGTTTGCTTGCAAATGGGTGAGCAACCAATAAGAACATTTGAAGAGTCTTGCTGGATCAGATCAAGTGGTTCGTCTAGTTCAGCATCCTGTCGCACAGAGAGGCCAACCAGTTCCTCTGGACAGCCAACAACTAGGCAGAGAAGCCAAGACCTTCATACCCCTCGCCATTTCTGTTCTCCTCTGAATGTGCTCTAGTTTGTCTATATCCTTCTGCAATTGTGGTGCCCAAAACTGAACACAGTACTCTTAGTGGGATTTAACCAGAGCAGAGTACAGCTGTACTAGCACCTCACCTGATCTGCATACTTCTTTTGTTACAGCCCAGAATCCCATTTGCTCTTTTAGCCACCGAGTCACACTGTTGACTTATGTTCAGAGTCTGGTCTACTAAGTCCCTTAGATCTTTTTTGCACGGACTACTGCCAACACAGATCTCTCCCATCTTATAATGATGCATTTGTTTTTTCCTATTTAAATGAAGAACTTTACATTTATCACTATTGATTCATTTACAGCCCAGTTTTCCAGCCGGTCAAGATCATCCTTTGTCCTGATTCTGTCTTCTAGTATGTTTGCTACCCCTCCCAGTTTAGTATCACCTGCAAATTTAGTAAGCGCAAATAGTAACCTCCATTTAGGAATATATTGAACAACCCAGGGCCCAGGACAGATCTCTGGGGCATTCCATTTGTCACTCCTCTCCAAGAAGATGACGAAACATTAACAAGTACCCTTTAACAAACATTAACAAGCACTTGTTTATCTATCAACAAGTTATTGATCAACAAGTTAACAATAATAGGATCCATATTTGTATACATGTAAGTATACTCCTCGGGAGATCTATTCACTGCTGTCAAAGTCATGCTTCCCTGTTTGTGCAAACTCTACTCTTCAACCAATTATCCAAATATCATATGCGGGCTTTACCAAGGACTCTGCCCATTTCCCTGCCCTCCCAAGCAACCAGGGCCAGATCCTTCTCTGTCCTGGCCCGCACCTGGTGGAATGAGCTCCTGGAGGAGATCAGGGAGCTAAAACACTTCCGCAAGGCCTGCAAAAGGGAGCTCTTCCGCTAGGCATTTGGTTGAGACCAGTTAACCAGCAACCAGCAACATCTACAGGGCCCCTGCTCCCTCCCAGAAATCCACTCAAGCATACTGCTCTGAGTGCTTTGTATACCCTGTTGCCTCTGCTGTAGTTAATGTTAATGTTATTGTTATGAAAAGGCTGAGTTCCATGTAGTGTTTTGTACGTATTATGTAAACCTCCATGAGCCTAAGGGGAGGGCGGTATATGAATACAATGAATGAACGAACGAACGAACGAACGAACGAACGAATGTCAAAAGAGCTTCATCTAGGAGGAAACGACTGAAGATGGCGCAGTACTAGCTAGGCTTCTGCCCGGCTCTTAAGCCATGCTGAGGGTCAGGAGCAACTGCACCTGGCAGACCTGAGCAGATACGCAAATCTTGCTCGCCGGTCGCCCCAGGAACCGGGAACGGCATCCTGAGGGTCCTACAGATCCGTGGAGACTGAGTTCTCTGGATCGCCGCGGCATGTGCTCAAGGTCATGATGGCGCCCTTGTCGTAAATAACTTTCTAAGCCTGAAACGACCAGCTGACCCTACATTCTTCCCAGATCATCTTTTACCAGACTGACAGGAGCTGACGTCTGCAACAGTAAAGACCATAAGCTTTCTGGTTTTTCCTTTTTCCCCCCACAAGCTCTTCCCCCCCTCCACAACCAATTTTCAAGTGAATCCTTTCGTTGAGTGGGAGACTCCCAGCTGAATACTCTCATTAATCAAACAAAGAAAGAGCTTAAAGAAAAGAGAAACTTTAAAGATTTGTTGGAGAGAGTTCAGTGGGGGATGCTTACTTTATACGGAGATCGACAAACTGATAATTTTGGTTCCCTCGAGCTCCCGCGAGACCTCACAAGACTTTCTGTTTATAATTTGTGACTGCCTAGAACTATGGAAAAATTAACTAAGGCACAGCTTTTCCATTTGTTGTGCGAAGGGAACTCAAAGATACTGAAAGCAGTCAACAAGGTGGAAAAGGAAATCCAAAACACCAGGAAAGGGCTTTTGGACAGAGCCGACGGTTTGGAAAAGGCAGCTGATGAGAACACAGCTCAGCCAGCAATACTTCAAACGAGAATTCAATGTCTGGAAGTTAATCAACAGGAGGGGGAGAGAGCTAGGGATGTAAAAATCAAAAGCACCTTGGAAGATCTTGGGAAAACAGATTTAAGGAAGGAAAGCACCGAAAACCTGGAAGTCTATTTAGAGCAGGAAGTGATTTGGATCAACAAAATATATAGAGTCTATTCAAAGGCAACAGCACGCAGGAAGCTATCAGGAGATATCTCTGTGCGACCAGAGGAAGAGATCTGGATTGACAAAGTATACAGAGCCTACTTAAAGGCGACTGCAAGCAAGAATCAAGCAAGAGACTTCTTTGGCCTTGACAGAAGGGCCACCAGAAATACTCTATATAGGAATCATCAGGCGAAACTATGGAATAAAATACAATTTCATTTTCTGCGACCACCTGAAGGATGTGATGAACAGTGGAGCATTCTCCTGGTTTCCTGTGGGAAAGACAGCAGCAGTAACTCTTAGGTCAGGGCCAATATATGAAGGGAACTGATTTTATATTACCTAAGACAATAATAGAATATATTCTTATAATAGATTATACTCTCATATGTATCAACAATTACTCTGCTAAGAAAGATGGTAATAATTTCTAGATCAGGATCAATATGTGATGGGAACTGAATATGTATGCTAATATGTATGCTAAAAGAGGATGGCAAACTATACTTCATATGTATTAACAAGACAGCAGTAGTAACTCTTAGGTCAGGGCCAATATATGAAAAGGACCGACTTTATATCACTTAAGATAATAATAGAATATATTCTTATAACAGATTACACTCTCATATGTATAAACAATCATTTCGCTAAGAAAGATGGTAAAAACTTCTAGATTAGGATTAATATGTGATGGGAATTGAATATGTATGTTAAAAGAGGATGGCAAACCATATCAGCTGGTCGCTTTTTTTCTCTTTTACTTTTCTGTAAATGCTTTATATAATAATAAATAATAAAATTATTTAAAAAAAAAGAGCTTCATCTAGACATTGCATATATCCTTGCCGATAAGCAAACACATTGGTTATGGGCTTGTGTTGAATCACACTGAATGCATTTCAATCTGTATTAAATAAATTAGGTTGAAGCCAATGGAAGTGGGACAGATCTTCAGTGGTAGTACACTTACAGTTAATTTGGCAGGAGTTGTATGACAACCCAAGAACAAGGATAACCTTTTAAAAAATCCAGCAAGAAAGGGCTTATTGATTATATCGGATCTTAGATGCCTTCGGCATATTTCATTGTCCCCGAGAACCACCCTGCTCAGAAATTAAGCTTGTGGCATGCCAACTTTTAGGAAAAACGAGCATATTCGGTAGGCTTTTAGTGTCACCTAAATGTATACATAAAGTGTAATGTGATTTTTTCCCCCTCCATAAGGGAAAATGGGGTAGCAGTCATGAAAGCTCCATCTCTGGAGATTTTTAAACAGAGGCTGGATAGCCATCTGATGGAAAGGCTGATTCTGTGAAGGCTTAAGGGGGTGGCAGGTTACAGTAGATGAGCGATAGTGCAGGGGGTTGGACTAGATGACCCAGGAGGTCCCTTCCAAATCTGTGATTCTGTGATTCTATGATTCTATGTATGTCGCTGATGGGATGAACAAAATAGGAAGCTCAAGCAGAAATAATCCTTTTACAGTTGTTGATCTGCATTGATTCCTCAGCTGAAATCAGGGAAGGGGGGGAGTTCTCTTTTATTAGATAGCTTAATCACATGCAATAACCGCGGTAGAATTTTATTTCCGAGTCCTCAGCAGAAGACTCCCATGAAAACAAAAAATGCATCGCTGATGGGTTGGTGATAAAGGAAATTATTACAACCTTCTAATTGATCGTAGCGTTATTGGAAATTGTCTTTCGTCCCATACGGGAGACCAAACTCTGGTCTCTGTTTCTTCTCTGTGTAGAGAAAAAGGGGATTGCTTAGGCAGGCTTTGCTAGGTGAGCTTTTACCTACAATGGAATAGAGGGGGAAAGGGATTATAGAGTGATTTCTAGGTATGCTAAGGAATTATGTTTTGAGTAAAATTAAAGGTCGCTTCAACTTTTATTTCCAATAGCTTAGCACAAGCTGGTGCCAAAGGTAAGCTTGAAGGATGAGTCCTGACCTGGTGAATGTCCAGCGCCAGTGCTATAAGATCAGGGCTCCAGGGCTAGCCTGGAGACTTTGGGGGAGGATCAAAGTGGACCTGTAGATTAGCGATCCCCAACCTGTGGGCTGCGGACCACACGTGGTCCATCGACTAATTGGAAGTGGGCCGCGAAGGCCCCCCCCGGCCCTTTACTTCAACCCCCCCAGCCCTTTACAACACACTTTGGGTGTCATTGTCTCCCATTGTTGTGGCGTGTCTGTATCTTATTTTGAAGGGATGTTTAAACATTACCATAGCAATCAGAGAGCGTTAGGGCAGTGGTTGAGAGTAGAGGAGTAAACTACCCCCCCCCCACCGGGCCTCAGTAAAATTGTCAAGTGTTGAGTGGTCCACGGTGATAAAAAGGTTGGGGACCACTGCTGTAGATGACTCTCAGGGAGTGGAATTATTGCATTGGTCCATGGATGTAGCCAGCATTATAAGTCAACCCCATGTAGTCCAGCGTCCCATCTCAAACAGTAGCCAACCAGTTCCTCTGCAGGATTAACAACAGGGAAGAGAGGCTGAGGGCGTCCTAAGAACATCAGAAGAACCCTGCTGGATCAGACTAGATGGACCCATCTAGTCCAGCATCCCATCTCACACAATGTTCAACCAGTTCCTCTGGAGGATCAACAACAGGACAGAGAGGCCGAGTCCTTTTCCTGATGTTTTCTCTTGGCTCTGAGGTTCAGATGATTAGTGGCTCTAAATGTGGTGATACCCCCTAGTCACCATGGCTAGTGGCCACAGAAAGAAGAGCTGTTTTTTTATACCCCGCTTCTCTCTACTTGTAGGAGCCCCAAAGCAACTTACGGACACCTTTCCCTTCCTCTCCCCACAGCAGACACCCTGTGAGGTAGGTGGAGCTGAGAGAGCCCTGAGACCACTGCTCGATGAGAACAGCTCTAAGACAACTGTAGCTCAAGGTCTATGCAGGACTATGCAGGAGCTTCTCCAGACTGGAATCCACTACTCTTAACCACTACATCCTGCTGCCTCTTATGGGTCATCCTCCACGAATCTATCTCATCCCCCTTTTCTTGTCTTTCTTTTCCAGTGGATAGGACGTCTCGTTAAACACGCTGCCAATTACCAAAGGAAAAAGATTGAATTAAAACCTTGACTCTTGAAAATAAATTCAAGTTGTTGAATTAAACATGCATTGTTTCTTTCTTCTTTTTTTTGTGCATGGGTTGTTGTTCATTGGTGCAAGACGAATCAAATTTAACTTCATTGTATCATTTTGCAAATCTGCATTCGAGAGTTCTCTCTTGTATCCAGTATCTGACTTCGGGCTAACATTTTAATCTCGATCAATATTCTGATTCTGGCCACTCCAGGGCTGTGCGAGCAAGATAAAGGCGAAACCATGCAGAATAAATACTAACTCTTTGGTTCAGAAGCCAGAAGACTCGGGTCTAATACGGCATTTGGGCAGCATAATGAGAACAATCGATCCATATGAAACACGGCTGTTTCTGTCATCAATGTTTTGTATTGTCACTTTTGAATCGTAGTAGTTATGTAATCTCTCCTGCTTGCCAGTCACCTTGTTACGCTGCAGAGCATGATGGTTTTAGCAAGCTGCTGAGGATCTCACTTGTAATCATATTTAGATCATGGTAAGGCCCACTTGAGAGCCTCTTTTGGTGCAGAGTGTTAAGGCAGCCGTCTGAAAGCTCTGCCCATGAGGCTGGGAGTCCGATCCCAGCAGCCGGCTCAAGGTTGACTCAGCCTTCCATCCTTCCGAGGTCGGTAAAATGAGTACCCAGATTGCTGGGGGGTAAACGGTCATGACTGGGGAAGGCACTGGCAAACCACCCCGTATTGAGTCTGCCATGAAAACGCTAGAGGGCGTCACCCCAAGGGTCAGACATGACCCGGTGCTTGCACAGGGGATACCTTTACCTTTACCTAAGGCCCACTTGGCTAATGACGGATTCCCCAAACATTTATTGCATTTGCATTTTTTTATTATTATTATTATTATTATTATTATTATTATTATTATTATTATTATTATTATTATTATTATTATTATTATTATTATTATTATTTCAATTTATTTCCCGCCACTCCCAAATGGCTCGTGGTGGGTTACAGTGTCTTAAAACCCCATTAAACGCCCATTAAAAGACTTAAAAACATCACAACATGGCGGCACAATAATAAAATCCCCTTCCTCCCCCCCTTCCTAAAAAGGGGGGGTGGAGGAGAAGGAGGTCAACGGTGTCCAAGAAGAAGCCCGGGTGAGACCAGTCAATGTACCACCGCAGCCCCAGCCTCAACCATAAACCTGGCGGAAGAGCTCCGTCTTGCAGGCCCTGCGGAACGTTGAAAGATCCCGCAGGGCCTGAAGCTCTCCCGGGAGCTCATTCCACCAGGTGGGGGCCAGGACCGAAAAGGCCCTGGCCCTGGTCGAGGCTGGGCGTGCTTCCCTGGGGCCGGGAACGACCAGAAGATTCTCACTCGCAGAGTGCAGAGCCCTGCGGGGGACATAGGGCACTAGGCGGTCCCTCAGGTATGTGGGTCCCAGCCCGCGTAAAGCCTCAAAGGTTAGAACCAAAACCTTGAACCGGATCTGGACGGCAATTGGTAACCAGTGTTACCAACCAGTGTTTCTGCATATTCAGCTTTCGGGATCTTTGGGGACTTAAAATATTCTCTCTCCTTCCTTTTCACACAGTCACTCCACATGTGAAGTGGTTAGACCAAAAATACTCAACTGGCCCAAGGTCACCCAGCAATAGGGATGCCAGTCCCTAGTAGGGGTGTGCGATCCAGTCCAAAGCGGCTGCTTTGGTGCCGAATCGGGGTTGCTTTGATGACAGATCGGTTCGGGGCAGTTGGAAACGCTCCCCGCCGAAAAAGCCGGAGCCGATGTGGCCTGCTTCGCTGCTGAGGTGTCCGCTTTGACGTTGAGGCAGCTGCTTTGGAGTGACGGTTAAAGGGACGGGACTTACCTTCCTTCCAGATGTGGAAGAGCAGGGGGTACCCAGGGGGCTGGGCTCAGGTGGATGAGCTCCTGGACCCAGCAGCCTCCTTCACCGAGCAAACTTCCTGTTAGAGTTTATTGTAGTGTTCTCAGCCTTCCGGTTAAAACTACAGTTTCATGATGGAAGCATTAGAGAACAGTTATTTGCTGGGACGATAGGCCGTGTTCAGTGCTCCCTTTCGAAGGACCGTCCTTCATGGCCATTTGCAGGAACGCAGGAACACGTGGAGTTGATACTTATCCCTTAGTCCAGGGGTAGTCAACCTGTGGTCCTCCAGATGTTCATGGACTACAATTCCCACGAGCCCCTGCCAGCGTTTGCTGGCAGGGGCTCGTGGGAATTGTAGTCCATGAACATCTGGAGGACCACAGGTTGACTACCCCTGCCTTAGTCCATCAAGGTCAGTATTGCCTTTTCAGACTGGCAAAGGTTCTCTAGGATCTCAGGAAGAGGTCTCCCACATCACCTTCTGCCAGATCCTTTAACTGGAAAGGCTTCTGGGGATCGAACCTAAGATCTCCTTCATGCCAAGCAGATGCTCTACCATTGAGCCATGTCTTGGAGGAGCAGACATTTTGTGTGCCACTTCATATTATGCTTAGGTTTGGAGGCCTGTGACTCCTTTAAAATGTTGCAAGCTTGTTCAAGCTTTCACCAGCCTTGTTTCCTAGGGCAGGAAAAGAAGAATGCCTAGGACATTCAGGGGTCAGACCCTTTGGCCTGGAGAGATCCTCCTTTTGCCGTGACTTACCACTGAAGATGCCAGCCACAGTTCCTGGTGAAACGTCAGAAGAAGAAGAAGAAGAAGAAGAAGAAGAAGAAGAAGAAGAAGAAGAAGAAGAAGAAGAAGAAGAAGAAGAAGAAGAAGAGTTGGTTCTTATATGCTGCTTTTCCCTACCCGAAGGAGGCTCAAAGCGGCTTACAGTCGCCTTCTCATTCCTCTCCTTCCCATTCCTCAGTCAGGGACTGAGACTACAAGACCAAGGCCACAGAGCCCAGAGAGCTCACAACAACCGCCAGACCCCAGTCATGAATGCCTTTGACAATTCATTTTTTTAACAAAAGGCGTCTCCCCCACCCCCACCTCTATATACTGAGCAATTAACGTTTAAGCGAAATAAGATCAAACTTATGCTGGGCGACTCAGAAAAGTCTGTGCAAAGTGCTTTCCTTGGGCACTTATTGGCCAAGGTTCTTCTCATTGTGGCCTTTGCTCAGATTTTTATTTTACTTTCACTAGATCCTCACTGTCCAGCTTCTGCCTGAAACTGTTAAGCATTTCCTTCAGGTAGAATCATAGAACCCTAGAGTTGGAAGGGTCCATAGAGGCCATCTAGTCCAACCCCATGCTCAAGGCAGGATCATCTTAAAGCATCCAGGATAAACATCTGTCCAGCCACTGCTTGAAGACTGCCAGTGAGGGGGAGCTCACCACCTCCTTAGGCAGCCCATCCCACTGCTGAACTACTCTGACTCTGAACATTTTCCCTCCGATACCTAGCTGAACCAATTCTACATGTAATTTAAACACATTACTGTGTGTGTTGTTCTGCCCTCTTCCAAGTGACAATCTTAAAGAGAGTAATGGTTTTCCCATATGCTGTTCTCACAGTCCTGGTGATAGGGGTGGTGAACTGGCTGGCAGATGACTCTGTTGCCAACTCAGGGCTGGGGAGGGTGAGGGGCCATTGTACAGGGACCTGGCTGCAGATCCCTGTCTGGCTCCTTGGAAATTGGATTCTCCTGCAGTTTCTCTGTTCCTGGCTGTGGGTCTGCAGGCTGCTCTTTCCTGAGAGGAGTCTTCTGCCCTACTGGGCTCTTCTGGAGCTAGCTGGTACCAAGCACAGGTACAACTGAGAAAGGATACCGGTTCCAAGAACTCAGCTCATAGAATCACTAAGTTGGATATTTGCAGGTGACACCAAACTGGGAGGAGTAGCAAACCACACCGGAAGATAGAGAAGGAAGTCAACAAGCTCTGAACAGACTTTCCAAGTGGGCAGGGGAACGAGATGCAGTTCAACATTCAGCACAATGCACTTGAGATGTAGAAGTTCCGTGCAGGAAAATCCAGCTGCTGGAAGTTCATTCTCCAACGTGTGCTGATAAGTGGGGAGTCCGGCTTCTGGATCCCGATAACGGGAAGCATGCATGCTGGGTGGGGAATACAATTCCAGGTAGATGAGTGTGTGAACAAGGTATTCCGGTTTGGGTGAACCGAAAGCTAAATGTGAGCCATCGGTGTTCAACCCAACATTAAAGTTGATGACAACGAAATTGAAAGGGATCAAGATTTCCTATTCCTTAGCTCCATCGTCACCCGAAGGCGAATGCAATCTTGGGATTACTGCCACAATAAGCATAATCCCGACTGAAAGCTAAAGAAGGGGCGGGGGGGAGAAGGCTAGGAAACCACCTTTGGCAATCTAGAGTTGCACCCGATCCGTTTCTGTAGTGAAGCCGGGCTGGTCACGCATCTAACGTTCTGTCTTTTAAGCAGAGCTGCCTTGCCACATCAAAGGAACGGAGGGCTCATAAATTCCCCAGAACGATTCGCTCAGCACTTTACACTCCAGCGAAAGTTTCAGGATGAAGCTTTGCACGGAAGACGTTCAGTGTGCATTAGGGAAGATATTTTTATTTCTGCGGCGGGCTTTCCCCCCCCCCTTCTTTTTTCCTTTTTTCATCTGAATGGAGAAGAAGGGGGGAAGCGGAGTTCAGATTTCAGCCATTGTTCTTGATGAAATGAGGGAGCTCGTGGTTATGAATTTCCTCATTAGGAACAGGAGGGGGGCGGCGGGAGGAAACGCAACACAAAACGTTCGCAGAAGGAATGGAATATATTAATTGGAGCAGGTGGCTCGTTATTATGATTATTATTTTATTTGACTGGCTCGATTTCTTCGGGCTATTGAAATTCCAGTCGGATGCATTCATAAATCTGGAGCAAGCCATTGTTCAAAGCGATTTATGCCAAAAAAAAAAAAAGGAGAAAGGAATGAAAGAAAACCCACCCTGCCGTCATAAAAAAAGGGGGTGGGGTTAGACGCCAGCAGACAAAAACCCCGAACGGCTTTTGAAGAAGAAAAAATTAACGCTTTTCAATTAGCATCAGACTCCCTTTCTTCGAATCATCTGCTCGGAGAAAGGGCCTTTTGTTTTTGTCGCCGTTTTGGGAAAAGACTGGCGCGGGAAAAGCGGAAACATTGTTTCGCTTCGGTTTTTGTGTGTTTCAATAACGGAAAATGAGGTTGGGCCGTGTTTCGTGCTCGTGCATATTAAACCAGCCCCCTCGCCCCCCTAAACACCTGTATGGATTCTTTGTTCAATGTTGTGAGCGTGATCAGCTTGGAAATCGCAGAGACGGGAGAGGGCGTCCTCCGAGGTCATCTTTGCTTCAATGGGCTGAGCTTTGTTGGCATAATGTCTGTTTCCAACCACGTTGATTTCACGGTTTTTTGAAAGGGTTTTGTCAAATGGTTTTGTCTTCCGTTTGGAAAACGAGGTAATCATAAAATTAGGTTCAAAAATTTGTGTTCACTGTGTTGCTTTGTGCACATCCCTTCCACTAACTTTACAGCTGCCCTGCCATGTTTATCAACTTTGATGATTAACCCGACATTATATAGCGGTGGTGGAGAGTGACATCAAGTCAAGGCGTTGGCAATCCTGACCGATTCTCAAGGAAAGAGTCACTCGGAAATGGCTGCCTATTGCCTGACTCTGGATTTCCTTGGTGTTCTCCCATCCAATTCCTAACCAGGGCCAACCCAGCTTAGCTTCAGAGATCTGAGAAGAGCAGGTTGGCCAAGATTATCCAGGTCATGGCACTGAGAAAGGACTGAAGGCTAGAAGAACAGTTGGCTTTTCTAAAATTGCTAAGGAAGAATAAGGAATTGGCAGGTATTGTTGTTGTTGTTGTTGTTGTTGTTGTTATTGTTATTATATTTCGATTTATTTCCCGCCTCTTCCGGAAGGCTCGAGGTGGGTGACAATGATCTTAACCCCATTAAAACCCATTAAAACCCCCATTAAAATATTAATACCAACATGGCGGCAAAGAGAAAAATACCCCATCCCTCCCCATACTAATATCAGAGATAATGGAGGAGTGCAATGTACACTTCCTAAGTCCCAGGGGGGGGTGATGTCCCAAGTTATCTGACCCTAGCCTCAACCATAGACCTGGCGGAAGAGCTCCGTCTTGCAGGCCCTGCGGAAAGCTAACAAATCCCATAGGGCCCGCCGCTCACCCGGGAGCTCATTCCACCAGGTTGGGGCCAGGACCGAAAAGGCCCTGGTCTTGGTCGAGGCTAGGCGTGCTAATATATAGCATGGTAGTATGTAGTATAGAAAAGATATCAGCTTTAATACAAAATGCCAGCTAGTCAACGCTATTGTCTTCCCCATAATAACCTATGAATGCAAAAGCTGGAGCCTGAAGAAAGAAGACAGGGGGGAAATAGATGTTTTTGAATTATAGTGGTGCAGACAAATACTGTGAATACCATGGACAGGCAAAGTCACCAACAGGATAGTTTTAGAGAGGAGCAAACCGACTATGTCATTAGAAGACAAGATATTACGGCTAAAGCTCACTTACTTTGGACACATCATATGATCAGACTCACTAGAAAAATCATGGTCAGCGGCAAAAGGAAATGTGATCACCAAAAGATCCGCTGGCTCAACATGATCAAAGCCAATTCAGGGATGACCATGAACTATCTAAAAGAAGCAGTCAGAGACAGGGATGCATGGCGAAGACTTTCCTATAGAATCGCCGAGGGTTGGACACGACTGAATGGATGACATCGTCATCATGTAGCACAGAAGGGTCAGTGGCTCAGTGGAAAAACCTCTGCTTTGGATGCAGAAGGTCTCAGGTTCAATCCTTGGCATCTCCAACTGAAATGACCAGGCAGGAGGTGATGGGAAAGAACCCTGACTGAGACCGAAAGAGCAGCTGCCAGCCTGAGTAGACAATACTGACCTTGATGGGTTGACTTGGTAAGCAGCAAGTTGTTTTTGTTGGCAGAGTTTAGATATGCAAAAGATGAACGGCAATAGAGTTTTTTTTGATGGGGGACATCACTATTGGCACAGGGACAAAGCTGGCAACAGGTATGGGGAGGGGCTTTTACCCAGTCTGGCTACCCACATATGCTCTGGCTATCTGTGGGGCAGGGGAATCGCACATGCTCTGGGTCTCCTCACAACTACTGCTGCCTCCTTCAACACTGCCCAGTTGCTGGGCTGAGGACCGAGAGTGGCCCCTTACCTATCAGAATTTCCACACACGAGCCCCTGGCACCAACAGAGCCTGGCTGGCCAAGCTACACGAGGCGGGAGGGCTGCCCTAGGAAAGGGAGGGCACCAAGTGGAGGGCCCAGGAAGAGCAGAGGGCAGGCCTGGGTGAGGGAGACGCTCAGCCACTGACTTCATCTTAAGGCCGATTTTGTTTGCCCCAGACCTGCATTCACTGCTCAGGCCCCCGAAAGATGCTGTGCTCCTCACTTGCTCTCCCTCTCCAACTGCCCAAAGAAGGGTGACTCCTCACTTGCTCTCCCTCTCCAACTGCCCAAAGAAGGGTGACTCCTCACTTGCTCTCCCTCTCCAACTGCCCAAAGAAGGGTGACTCTGCCAGGAGACAGGTAGGCAAGCCAACAGGGAGGGGGAGCTAAGCCAGAGGAGAGGGAGGCAGCAAGGAAGGCAACAGAACAGAAACTGAGCCCCGGCAGCTTCCCAGCGGTGCTGGGAGGAGGTGAGTTGCAGCGGCCAGGGAAAGAGAGTGTGCACCATCTCCCTCAGTTGGGGGAGTGTGCGGAGGAGCACCCAAAGTCTGCGCTAGCCCCATGTAGTCCCCAGCGTGTCCGACCTCAGCTTGTCCAATGGGGCTTCCCTTCCAACCTGAGGGCCAGATTCTCCCTGCTCAGATTGGGAGTCGAGGCATTTGGAAAGCCAGCACCAGCACCAGCACCAGCACCTTCCTCCCTTAGTAGCTTGCCCCGGGACAGAGATGCAGCAGAACCGGTTTCTCAGGAGATGCCCTGGCTCCAGAGCATCTTCCCTTCTTCTGTCTTGTGTGAAGGCAAACAGGGAGGAAGTATGCTCAAAAAACAGGAAGTCTCCAATCGAGCCAATCAGGTCACTGGAGGAGATAGCATAGATCAGCCCCCCCTGGAGAAAATGGCTGCTTAGGAGTTTGGATTCAAAGCCCCCCTAAAATTTCCAGAAATTTCCAAGCCTTGGCTTCGGGTGAGCTGGGACAACCTTCCGTTACATTTTCAGGTTCATTCCTCTGTAGAAGAGTAATCGCTGTTTTCAGTGCTAATCCCTTTTTTCCAGTCCTGAATGCATTTCCCCCCCTCTGGGTCTGCTCCTGTTTCTCCGGGAAAGGCTGCCTTAATATTATTAAAGTTGGCAAATTCAGCTGCGAATGTTTGAGAATCTAATGACTTCCGGAGATTCAGATTGAATTCGGCAATAACAGCTAATTAGAAAGGAAACGAATGCACAAAACATCCCTGGTGTGTAAAGGAAGAGTGTAAAGACCATTAATTGAAATTAAAATTTAACAGTAGCCTAATGCCGCATAAAATTCCATCTGCTGGGCCGAGCCACAAAGCAGAGCGCGCACGGGGAATAACGTGGCGCTCGCCAGCTTTTGAACTTGTCGATGAATATGATTTCCGTATCAAAAGCGCACGACACAGCGAGAATGTTAATATACGCAGGAGTCACTTTTGTTATGATGCGCCTGTTGCAATTAGACCTCGAGAAAGGGAAATGGAGCCGACGGCAGAAAGACAGGAGCTGTTTCTTTTGCCTCCTGCCGGGCCCTGTCAGAAGCGGATCGCTCTCTACAGCGCCAGAAGAAAGGATCCCTCGGTTCAGCACAGATAAGGTCAATCACAGTTCTTATAAGAGCCAGATTCCAGTCCGGTAGGGAACAACAAGATTGGGATGGGGGGAATCTTTTGAGAGCCAAAGTTCCCTTCATCAGGTATCTGACAAAGAATAAAGAGACCTCTATGGAACATTCATATCCCCAAAACTTGGGTCTCTAAGGGGGCTGGAATTGAGCTATTGTGCTGCAGACCAACTCAACTGCATGTTCGAATATGAGAGATCTGCAGTGTGCGTGACTGAAGGGCGTATGAAGGATGCCCTGCAGGGAGCATCGGTGGAGATATAGACACCCTGTGAGGGAGGTGAGGCTGAGAGAGCCCTGGGATTCCTGCTCAGTCAGAGCAGCTTTATCAGTGCCGTGGCAAGCCCAAGGTCACCCAGCTGGTTGAATGTGGGGGAGTGCAGAATCAAACCCGGCTCGCCAGATTTGAAGTCCACACTCCTAACCACTACACCAAGCTGGGGAATCAAACCCGCTTCTTCAGATTAGAGGCTGCCGCTCTCAAATGCTACACCCAGCTGGGAAAGGCAATCATGTTAGGAAAAGATGAAGGCAGCAGGAGAAGAGGAAGGCCCAACATGAGATAGATCGACTCCATCAAAGGAAGCCAAGGTCTTCTGTTTTTTAAGACCAGAGAAAGCCTGCTAATGATGGGATGTTTTAAAAAGGTAAAGGTATAGGTATCCCCTGTGCAAGCACCGAGTCATGTCTGACCCTTGGGGTGATGCCCTCCAGCGTTTTCATGGCAGACTCAATACGGGGTGGTTTGCCAGGGCCTTCCCCAGTCATGACCGTTTCCCCCCCAGCAAGCTGGGTACTCATTTTAACGACCTCGGAAGGATGGAAGGCTGAGTCAACCTTGAGCCGGCTGCTGGGATCGAACTTCCAACCTCATGGGCAGAGCTTCAGACAGCATTTCTGCCGCTTAACACTCCGCTTAACATTAATTCATCAAGTCACCATAAAGTGATCTGACCACACTTAGCAGTGCTTAACAGTGCTGTCTTGAGATTCTCAGAATTTTCGTCTTCAGCACATTCCAAGGCCTTCCAGTATTTGTAAAGGAAAGACCCCTGTGCTCCTGTGCTTGACTCACGACAAAAAAAAAAAGAGTTATACACGAGACAAACACAGCAAAACATCTGGGCTTGTTAAAATACACTCAAAAGTGTTTGGATCCAAATTACTCAGTCCTTGTTGACAGACCCCGCAAGGATGCCTGTATCTATAAAATGGTACCTGACACAGCAACAATTTATAAAAAGGTTTTCAGGAGTGCCAGAAGTCTGTGGGAAAATGGTATGAAAAACAGCTGCATCAAAGGGAAGATGGACAGTGCGAGATGAAAGAGATAAATGGCAAACAGGCTTTTAGACCCAACTGCAGAAATCTCTTTCATTTAGTTTTGGCTCTTGACAGTCTTCACCTCACGCACAATAGCAAAATGGCTTCCTTTGAAGGTCGCCAAGGCCGTCTGAATTCACAACTCAACTTGTTTTACTATCGCTCGCTTTAACCATCGCCTTCCAGAAATCGTGAAAAACTTCTGTCAGGTTAGCTGCATTGACTCAGCTCCGTCTTTCTTTTCAGAGCATCGTGCCCTCCCCACAGGCTGTTAGGTGGTTTCATTCCCTGCCTCCACTCCCTGCAGTTTTGACTTTTCAAAGCTCTCAGAGCCTCGTGCTGCTCAGTCCATGTCTGTGAAGCGCCAGCCAAGTGATTTCCCAAAAGTGTTACTGCTCACTGCCTCAGGCACAACTGTTCCCACTTCACTATTGAAAGTCGAGACACCCAAGTCTCCGTCCATCCATTCAATGTGACAGTTTCTTGGGAACTCATAAAACTAGGGGGCTTGTAAAAATTCAGAAACCTAAGCCCTCCTGGGGTATTGGCAGGGTTTAAATGGGCAAAGAGGGCAGAAGTACCAGGCTGCTTAAAATAATAAAATAAAATAAAAATGTTCTTACAAAGATAAACAAATTGTGTATAGTGAGAGGAGAGAGAGATGTAACTAACTGTATAACTGCTGTTTTGAATTAATTCTATCTGTCCTGGAGGCAAGCAGAGTAGAAGTGTGCTCAAAGGAGCAGGAAATCTCCAAGTGAGCCCATCAGGACATTGAAGGAGATTATTTGAAAAACATCAGAAAGTTCCTATTCCAACTATGCTAAATACACATATCCTCTGATGCCCCCTGCAGGGCACTCTTCGTATTCTGTTCAATCATGTGTAATACAGATCTTGCATGTTCTATCAGGGTGACTCACTTGTGATTAAGAAGATATTTACACAGCCTCTTTCCCCTCACTCGCAGTACCACTAAATCAAAAGTGTGGGGAGTAGTAAAATGGAATGAGTGGTCGACAGTGGAAATAATACCAATGCTCAGAGCTCTTCATTTGTTCACAATGGAAAAAGAAGGCCAGTAATGGTTAGGCTAGGATCTGGGAGATCCAGGTTCGAATTACCATTTTACTATAGAAGCTCATTGAGTCACCTTGGATCAGTCATTCTCTTCCAGTCTACAGAAGATTACCTCACAGGGTTATTGTGAGGATTAAAAGAAATACAGAGAAAGAGACAACAGTGTTGCTAAGTGCCTTGGGTCCCCCGGGGGGGGAATAGCAAAGTATTGGTTGAGAGGGGCTGGGGGCTTGGTGGAAGATTCTCTGCTTGGTATGCAGAAGGTCCCAGGTTCAATCCCCAGGATCTCCAGTTAAAAGAACCAGGAATTTGGTTCTGGGAAAGACCTCTGCCTGAGACCCTGGCTCAATGGAAGAGTCTCTGCTTGGCATGCAAAAGGACCAAGGTTCAATCCCCAGGATCTCCAGTTAAGGTGATGGGAAAGACCTCTGCCTGAGACCCTGGAGAACCATGGGGAGGGGCTGTGGCTCACTGGCAGAGTATCTGCTTGGTACGCAGAAGGTCCCAGGTTCAGTTCCTGGAATCTCCAGTTAAAAGGACCAGGCAGGAGGTGATGGGAAAGACCTTTCTCTGCCTGAGACCCTGGAGTACTGCTGGAGTCAATACTCACTTTGAGGAGCCAATGGTCTGACCCAGTAGATGGCATCTTCATATGTTCACAAGATAGCATTAGGAACTCTGCTTGGGACCTCCGAGTGTGGGAGGCCGCAGAAATCTGGCTCTGATAATGCTTCCCATTTGCTGTTCATAGAATCGAATCCAGCATCTTCGAGATCCCTTTAAAATACCTTGTGCTTCAAAAATTATCTCTTTGGGACCGAGGGGGGGGAAGGTTTAATTAGCCAATATTTGCAGTCACAGGGGAAAAAGAAGAAGAGCTGGTGCTTTGTACCCCACTTTTTACTGTCTGAAGGAGTCACAAAGTGCCTTACAATCACCATCCTCTCCCCACAACAGGCACCTTGTTAGGGCTGGGAGAGCTCTGAGAGAACTGTGAACACTGGCCCAAGGTCACCCAGTTTGAGTGGGGAATCAAACCCAGTTCTCCAGGTTACAGGCTGCCACTCTTAGACTCTACACCAGTGGTTCTCAGCCTTCCTAATGCCACGACCCTTTAATACAGTTTCTCATGTTGTGGTGACCCCCAACCATAAAATCATGCAAGGGTTCTTTCACAGAAATTAAACCAAAACTGACCAATGGCGTGAAGATCCATGGTTCATGATTGTATATAAATTGTTCTATTTCCAGGGTTTCTCAGTTCAGTTCTGCCTCTTGTCCCACCATGCCGATCTCGCTCTTTTCCCCGGCTTCAGACAGACGAACTCTCTATCTCGATCTACCCTGCAAGGCTGTTGTGTGGATGGCCAAGCTGCGACCCCTGTGAAAGGGTCATTTGACCCCCAAAGGGGTCCCGACCCCCAGGTTGAGAACCACTGCTCCACATCCAGCTGGCTCTCCCATCATGCTGGCTCTCCCAGCAAGAAATTTAAGAGGCTTTTCCTTGAACGTGAAAATACGTGAATTTGTAATGTGAACGGATGAATTTGGAATCCCAGAAACAAACAAACAAAATTTCCCCCTCCCCTTGAGCAGTCTCTAAATATGTGTGTGTTTTTTTCTGTGCGATCATCATTGAACAGCTCAAATTAGACCGGAATTCATTGAATTACCTCACGGCGCCAGGGACACGGCACGGAGTCTAATTCCTTTTGGGAACACACACACATGCTTGTCGTGAATGTGTAGCTCCCCCCCCTTCTTAGTTTAATTTGTTGTTGTCTCCCCCACTATGTTGTATGTGGTTTACAAACATTTTAATAAGATATCAGAGATCGACACTTCAAGGAAATGTGGATCTCTATTCAAATGCAAATGAACAGCTTCCCTACCCGAGATGCCTTTCTACAGAGGAGAATATTGTAGGAGAGTGCTCTGGCGGGTTTTCAAAGGGTGTCGTTTTATCGCGATCCCCCCCCCCCAACAAATATGGGTAAATGTGTACAAATCGACTCCATTCACAAACAGTAGAATTGGTACCTAAAACTTATTAGGTTGCATGATATGGAAAACCTGAAGGTTTGTTCCCACCCCCCAGACAGATTTCCAGTCCCCCCCCCCTCTCAGGTTGTTTCTGTTAGCAGGGTAAATAAGTCATAGATATGCACTATGGGAGATATGCTATATGGGAGATTTCAACAGATCCCGCACTCAACTAGGTTGTGCCCCTGTGGACAATGCTGTATAGAATCAGTTACACGCGTTTTCTTCCATTGTCCATTTTATTCCTCGATCCGAGCTAAGTTTCTTAACTCACTGCTGTGTAAAAGAGAACTGCGTTTGGATGAATGTAAGATTCAGTTTCTTTTGACATCCCAGAGCCCTGATATAATTGAACCGGTTGCAAAGTTTTTATATCTTGCCATGAGAAATCGTGAATGTATTATGTCTTACTCGAAAGCAGGGGTAGTCAAACTGCGGCCCCCCAGATGTCCATGGACTACAATTCCCATGAGCCCCTGCCAGCAAACGCTGGCAGGGTCTCATGGGAATTGTAGTCCACGGACATCTGGAGGGCTGCGGTTTGACTACCCCTGCTCTAAAACATGATCGTTGCCTTTGTTTTCTCTGTATAGCAGGGATCCTTTTGCACTTCCCCTCCTTATATTGTACTTTTATATGCTATTAAAGGCTTGCTGTTGTTGTTGTCATATTTTAGGATTAAAGAGAAAAGGATTTCTTTAAGGAACAACATCCTGTGATAGGGCAGAGGAGAGATAGAGACAGTGTCTGTCTGCATGGCTGCCTAGGAGAGAGAGAGAGAGAGAGAGAGGGAAACTTCTGAGAAGAAGCATGATATTCTTTTCTTGGATGCTTTAGGATGCTTAGGGCTGATCCTGTGTTGAGCAGGGGGTTGGACTAGATGGCCTGTGTGGCCCCTTCCAACTCTATGATTCTATGATTCTATATTGCCCCTAAGAGTAGCAATCTAGAGACAGACAAGTAGCAACACTTAACAGGAGAGAAAGGTCCTGATCCTGAACTCTCTGACCTATCTAACCGTCTTCTTGCTGCCCCCTTCAGGGTCTTCTTCTCTTCTTCTCTTTGTACACAGGACATTTCCTATTCAAAAAGTTTCTGTGACTTACACATCCCTCAGGAGCAGTGTCGAAACCAGGTACCTGCCAATGTATCTGCACACTTTTGCCATGGCCATGGTGACTCCATTTTGTCTTTCCTTGTTATTAGTGCCTGCTTAGATCTGCAGGGGTTCGGGTGGGTTCACGGAGGGTTCAGAAGGTGTGGGGGGTTGGTAACTGGTGCCTCTGTGATGTTGTTGGGAGGGACAGGTAGTAAATCTGCTCCATGCTTGGGCTCAGGTTATCTCCGTGTCCTCGGAGTCCAGGCAGGGATGCTGGGTCTGGCAGATAGTGTCATTTTGGCATGAGAAGCAAGTGTGTGTGTGTGGGGGGGGGAGGGTGTTGTGCCTGAATGTGGAATCAGGGGGAGGGGGTTTTGAAGATATAGGGGAGCTTGTGCAGCCAGGCTTTTATCCGAAGTAGAAATTGGAGATGTCCTGCTGGGCTTATTTCTGAATGTCTTCTTCACCCATGGCTGCTTACTGGGAATATTGACTGGAACCTCACCACAAGCAGAACTTGTCATTTCCCCCCACTGAACCCTTCTGACATGATTTTATGGAGCTTTGCTTTAGAAGCAGATAGGAACATTGACACACGCCTTCTTGTTCAGCTTAGTTCTGATTTATGTATGTCTCAAATGATTTTTTTTTAAAAAAACAAGATTATTCTGTAAACCTTTTTTAAAATAGTTTTTCATTAAAATGTGGTTCTTGTTGCAGTGGTTAGGAGCACGGACTTCTAATCTGGCAAGCCTGGTTTGATTCCTTCCTCCACATGCCACCAGCTGGGTGACCTTGGCCTCGCCACAGCACTGATAAAAACTGTTCTGACTGAGCAGGAATATCAGGGCTCTCTCAGCCTCACCCACCCCACAGGGTGTCTGTTGTGGGGAGAGGAAAGGGAAGGCAACTGTAAGCCGCTTTGAGCCTCCTTCGTTTAGGGAAAAGCGGCATATAAGAACCAACTCTTCTTCTTCTTCAGTAATATCAGGGCTCCCTCAGCCTCACCCACCTCACAGGGTGTCTGTTGTGGGGAGAGGAAAGGGAAGGTGATTGTAAGCCACTTTGAGACTCCTTCTGGTAGAGAAAAGAGGCATACAAGAACCAATTCTTTTTTGGGGAGGAGACAGAAACTATAATACTAAAGAGAAAAGAAGTATGCAGATACATACAGAATAGACTTCCAATTTTTCTCTACGGCAAAAATAAATAATGTTACAAATTTATCATTCACTGTGCAGTTATTAAAAAAAGAGAAAAAATCCTATATTTTCCCCTGTTTTTTTTTAATAATCAAAATCACTAAGTCTCCCCCTTTTCATGCAAAAAGTATATAATGGAGTTTCAATCATCAATAAATGTGTCAAATCAAATCAAATGCATTAATTTTGATCAGTGACCAGTACAAAATACAAAACACAAAACAGTAAAACACAATATAAGATTGGTTAAAAATCCCACTATACCTAAATAGATCCATCCTAACCCTTGTACATATTTAACCAGGCACTTCTACATTTAATTGCTAATCTTGGGTATTTGGCAATAATATAGGATAAATTCTTATTTTTATCCGAAAGGAATTCCTTTAATTTGGCTTGTCTAGAAGTAGCCCTTAAGTGAGTGAAGATGTGAAGATGGAATGCAGCAGATCCTGAATAAATGTAGATTTATTCTACAAAGGGGGTCAAACCTTTGGAGGGCCTCCATCTGACGTGTTCCAACAGCTGCAATGATTACCAGTTGAATCCCAGATCAAGCTTAAGGTCTTGGTAATTACCTTTAAGGGCATACATGCTCAGCATAGCTGAGAGACCGCCTCTCTGACTATGCCCCTCAAAGAGCACTATCCTCGGCCAACTCCAATTAGCTAGCGATCCCGGGCCCCAAGGAAGCACGCCGGTGGAAAGAGCTCCCAGAGGAGATCTGGGCCCTGTTGGAGTTAGTGCAATTCTGCAGGGCCCGCAAAATGGAGCTCTTCCGCCAGGTATTATTATTATTATTATTATTATTATTATTATTATTATTATTATTTAGACTTATTTCCCGCCACTCCCCGTAGGCTCGTGGCGGGTCACAACAGTCCTATCCCCATTAAAGTACCCATTAAAAGACTTTAAAACAATCCCAACATGGCGGAAGTTCTTATTATTCCCACCCCTGCTATCAGAGCGGCAGGGAGGGTGGGGAGGAGATCTAACTTACTAGGTCCTCATATTCAATTGAGGCCAGTGACAACACCTATTGGGACCCTAGAACCCCTTCCCGTTCAGATATGCCCACTCTGCGGGGTTGCAGTCTTAATGTTACCTGTGATTAATCAAACGTTCAACTGTTGCTTATGTCATGGCTCTGGCTGATGATGCCTCGTTGCTGATGATACGGTTACCTAAGTTACATTGGCTACGGTTCCACGGTTCATGTTCTCTGTAAGCCGCCCTGAGCTGCAAGGGAGGGCGGTATAGAAAGGCAAACAATCAGTCAATCAGTCAATATTGTCTTTCCTCTAATCAATAAGGAAGCTTATCCATCTCTGCAAATTCCATCATCTTCACAAGCCAGTCTTCTGTTGAAGCTGTCCAACTTTCCCATTTTTGAGCATATAATAATCTTTCAGCCCTTTACGTTCTGTAAACCATCTTGCAAAGTACTTTTTCTTCAAAGGCAATTCAAAGGCAAAAGGAAGCAATAGGTTTTAAATAAGTAAGCAAAAGGAACGTGGGGAAGTGATAAAAAGCGATGACACAATCCCTCCTCCTGCGTTCTCCTGCTTAAGACGTACAGATGATACCCCAATGAAGATCTCTAGACAAAAAGATGGTGATGTGTGTATGTGTATCAATATATGCAGCCATGTTCCTAGCTTTCATATATTATAATACTGCACAGTGGCATAAGGGTAAGTCAAAAAGCATTGCCACGAAATCATAGCAACTTTTATTAAACAAATATATCAAAATACGAAGCTATTGTTTCTCGACATACCCTCCATCTAGGTCTCTACCCTTCTGAAGGTAGCATTTCCATCTCATCTCTAGCCCTTTCCCCCAAAGAATTCTGCGCTCTTTGATTCACACCACATCAAAATGGCAGTTTCGGCATCCTCAAGGGACGTAGGCCGTGTTCCTTCAAAATGTTCTTTGAGTGCGGGGTACAAAAAGGAGTTTGAAGGGGCAAGGTCAAGCCCAGCGGATGGATGGAATAAGGTTTCTCTGTGAATTTCCCATAGGACAGGCCTTGCTACTCTCAAGAAATGTGCAGGTGTATCGTCGTGATGGGAAAAATTTCAATGGCGGGTATTTCCTCGCCCGTTTCTCACTAAATGCACTTTTCAGTTTTCTTGAAACTTCTTCGTCATAAGCCTCTGTGATCGTCTTGCGTTCTTTGAGAAAATTGTTCTCTTTGTAATAAGCGTTTGGTTTGGAATAAACCCATACATGCGTGAACTGGAATTTTAGGAGCAAAGGTTTTTGACTTACCCTGAAATCTATCCAGTACTCCTTTTCTCTCTTTTTTTTCTTTTCTTTTTCTCTCTTTTTAGGAATTTGGAGCCTTACAGAAAGACTGCACAGAGGCATAAAAGAAAACTGCAAAGAGAAAGCGAAGAGAAGTGAAAGAGGAATTTCTCATTTGAAGAGAATAAGAGGAATCAGTGGCTACATCTAAAAGAAATTGGACTGGGAGGGGGGAATTCCTTCAGAAGAAGGAGAAGGGTTTTATACCCTTCTTTTCACTACCTGAAAGAGTCTGAGAGAGGGTTCCAATCGCCTTCCCTTCCTCTCCCCACAACAGGCAGCCTGGGAGGAAAGCGAGGCTCTGGTAGAACTGCTTTGTGAGAACAGCTCTAACAAGACTGTGACTAGCCCATGGTCACTCAGCTGGCTGCAGGCGGAGGAGGAATGGGGAATCAAACTGGGCCCTCCAGATTACAGGCCACCACTCTTAACCACTACACCACGCTCTCTCTCTTTACCCATAACCTCTTACCCATAGTCACCTCCCTCCCTAGGCAATCCCCATCTAAGGGACATACATCTGTTTCTTGAAAATATAATGTGACGTAAGAATTGGCCTGTGCCCAGTTTGCTTACCTGCTGTATGCAAGGGCAGTGGGAACTGCCATCAAATCCCAGCTACCCTCATTTTGTTGTCAGCTCAAGAGGTGGTTTGCCATTGCCCACCTCTGAATAATGACCCTGAATTTCCTTGGTGGTCTCCCACCGAAGGATTAGGCAGTGACTACCCTGGTTAGCTTCCAAGTTCTGGCACGATTGAGCTTGAAAGGACCAGTGCATGATAAATATGTCAAGTCAAGTCAGATTTTATTGCATGTAGCGATAGGCCATTACAATATAAAAGGATTTAAAACATTTCAAATCAGTAATAAAAAAGTAAATAAGAGAATGTGCCATTTCAGGGAATAATTACTTAACATCTGAAGAACAATTCCAGATTACATACGTCCACCTATCCTATAGCTACTCTAGGGATCTGCTCTCTGCAGGACCACTCTGGCCCTTATTTTCTTTGCTGCAAGGGCAAAGAATGACATTTTGTTAGAGACCAATGAATTAGGATCTGCTAACAAGAACACAAGTTTTTCCTGGTCGGATTCATCATTTAGCCCAGGGGTAGTCAAACTGCAGCCCTCCAAATGTCCATGGACTACAATTCCCATGAGCCCCTTCCAGCAAACGCTGGCAAGGGCTCATGGGAATTGTAGTCCATGGACATCTGGAGGGCTGCAGTTTGACTACCCCTGATTTAGCCCATCTGGTAGGCCAGCAAGAAATTTGGCCCTAGGATCTGTATAAAATGGACAAGTGACAATGTAATGTGGGAGTTATGATAAATATATGTTTATCAGCCTACTTGGAGCTCAAATCTAAGCTATCTGGTCAGAGCTCCCTTTCAGAGGGAAGATCATTGCCCACAGATTTTTCTCCCTGTTTTCTTTTTGTCCCTTCGCCCCTTTGTCAGTGGAATTCTCTGGCCCATTCCTGAGTCTTCCCTTCATATTTACAAGCTCGGGCTGATTGTAAATTGCTTCTCGTCACCCAGCCCGTTAACGACGGCAAAACACACAATGCTGCGACTTGACACTCTTAATGAGTCCTCGAAAGCCGCCGACGGATCTGCCTTTCGAACAGTCGCTCCAGTTAAGCATCGGGATTATGAATGCTATGTGCCGATTCTTTTGACAATGCATAATGACCCCTATCATTGTGATGCTTATGAGTGGAATGTATCCCGATCAGTTCATTAAGAGCAAAGAGGCTTGCATGTATTAATGATTATGTTATTTACACTTGAAGCACAGAGGACTACATTGAACCCCGGTGTAACTGTTTTAATGGCCATGCAATTACTCCTTGAACAAGTTTTAACCCCCCCCCCCTCCATAATAATGGATCTATTTCCCTTCCTCAAGGATAAATGCTGACACATCACTCATGGTATTCCTCCTTGTCTAATTACCCTCTTGATCAGGGTGTGCATCGTAGCCGATTTATACATGCCGAGATGTGCCAGTAATTTAGCACCCTAATGTCGTCCTTAATGCACTTTTTAAGAACTAATGGGGCAAATTCATGCACAGTTTACCTCTATTGAGCTTAATGGGATTACATCAACAGTGAATTTGTCAAAGTGACTTTACCTTGATGGTATGCTTTACTGTCTCATTATTTCCTAGAACCGTTATATGAAGGACAGAAGATAACGAGTTGTAAAATTTTGATTTCAGCATACCGGCGTTCACGTATCATTTGGAAAGGCGCTCATTCATTATTCATCCACGGTGTGCTTGTGTGCACAACCCCAGCTGTTCCCCCAGAGCACAGGTGTGCATGTGCACATCACTAAAACACTGCACAGAAAGAATCATGATGTCTTGCACATGCGCACGCGCACATAAGCACCCACATCTTAATGTCAATGACTCAATGTAGAGGGTCTAAAGAGCTGAGAGAAAAGAAAGTGGTGACAAACTGAACATGGTCCCAACCCTCAAAGAGATTTTCTTCTTTCTGAAAACTATGCATCACTGAATTCTTCAAGAATTATTCTCTGTGTAGATAATAGGATTGTGCTTTACTGCCTTACGCAATCTGTGACCTGTATACCAGAGGGACTGCCTCTCCAAATACATCCCCTGTAAGGCTCTCCATCCAGTTAAGTCCAACCTGCTGGTGATCCCTGGCTCCAGGGAGGTAAATTTGGTTTGGACCAGAGCCAGGGTCTTTTCGGCCCTGGCTCCAACCTCATGGAATGAGTTGCCGTCTGAGGACTTGTAAGATGGCACTCTTCCATATGTGAGAGCAAGGACCACCATCACCCTCTAATGGGGCACCCAGCCGAAACCCCCACCTTCTGTGTATGCTCAGCAACTGTGGACGTCTCATGTGCCAAGTTTGTAGAGGCACTGGTGTTAGGACTATGATTAGGTTTTAATGTATTTTAACTTTTTAAATCTTGGTACAGGTTTTAAATTTATTGATGTGAGCCCACTCCGAGACCATCTGGAGAGGGGAGGCATATAAATCATCAAAGGGAAATAAATAAATAAATGACTCACAAAGCTACTTGGAAAATCCATGGAGATTGTGTCTTACGCCACTGTGAACAGCATGCTGAATCTAGAATCCTGCAAAGGGATTTTTGTATCATTTAAAGTGCCCCATTAAGACTTGCGATTTGCTTCTGTCCTGTCATTTTTACTTCAGGTTGGTTTGTGTATTCAGTTGCTGTATCGACGCACTTTGTGTTATCTGCCTTGTGTCCAAGAGAGAAAGGGGGTCTATAATTCACATAAATTATCAGTCTAAATCAATACATAAAATATAAGCCTGATTTTCTCCCAGACAGCCAGGAAGGAGCCAAGGCAGGTAACACTGCTTTTAAAAAAGTGTGTTTGCAGGAAATAATTCTAAAAACAACAAAATTTTAAAACCACCAGCCAAAGGTTCTTAAATACTACATTTGACAGAGGATGCTGCCTTTCAAGGTACCTGAAGGACAATCATCTTGAGGACTTGAATGCTGCTGAAATCCATTCTGTTGGACCTGTTGAGAGGGAATGAACTTTGATTCAAGCGGTCAGGGGCAGAATTTACCCACCTGGAGATCTGAGCCAGCATTCAGAGAGGCAACTTCTAATCTAGCGACCTGGGTTTGATTCTCCGCTCCTCCATGTGCAGCCAGCAGGATCATCTTGTGCTCCTCAAAGCTGATAGTGCTGTTCTCACAGAACAGTCCTGTCGAGTTCTCTCAGCCTGACCTCCCTCACAGGGTGTTTGTTTGTGGGGAGAGGAAGGGAAGGAGGTCACAAGCCACTTTGAGACTCCTTCAGGCATTGGAAAACAGGGTGTAAAACCCAGCCTTCTCCTCCTCCTCCTTTTCACACTCTCCTGGAGCAAATGGGTCGACTATGAAAACAAAGATGCCCACTCAAATTCTGGTGATTTGGGGGGGGGGGGTTGAGAGTAGAACTGTTCTGTTACCTCGAGGCAAACTTGCCTATGCCACTGCTTTTTCCTAAAAATGATCTCTTTTTATTGTTGCCTGCTTTTCTTCAGTAATGACTAACTTCAGTTTTATTCCATTGCCTGGAACTCCTGTTTATTGGTTCTGAAGAAAACTGCAGTCGGCACTCCTAGAGGTTGTGCTAAAATGTAGTTATTATATTTAGATCTGGAAATTCCTGATATTTTCAGATAATCTCTTCCTATGTCCCGATTGTCTTAATTGAAACTTCCTCCTCCTTTGAGGACACTTCCTGCCTTGCAGAAGAAGAACATTAATCAGTTAGACCATTACAACCAGCTTTGTGTAGTGGTTAGGAGTGCAGACTTCTAATCTGGCGAGCCAGGTTCGATTCTGCACTCCCCCATATGCAGCCAGCTGGGTGACCTTGGGCGCACCACAGCACTGATAAAGCTGTTCTGACTAAGCAGTAATATCAGGATCCCCTCAACCTCCCCTCCCTCACAGGGTGTCTGTTGTGGGGAGAGGAAAGGGAACTGTAAGCCCCTTTGAGACTCTTTTGGGTAGAGAAAAGCAGCATATAAGAACCAACTCTTCTTCTTCTCTCCTCTCTTTCTCACAAAGTTTATATCTCTTATCCATAAACCTATTTTATTATTTTAAGTGGCTGGTGCTCTGCTCTCTTGCATATGTAAATTCTGTCAGTGACTCAGAATTTGTCTTACACTCTCTGGAATCACATGCTTCTGGACATTAATTCAGTAACTCCCAGACTGGCCCAGAGATATCAGTCAGAAGCCCTGTTACTGAAGAACCAATTACAGCAGAACTTCACAGCTAATGAAGGCACCTTCAAGCACAACTGCTGGTGCTTGACAATCCCCTTGTTTTTACAGCCCCCCTGGCGGATGACACAATACTACAAGTTGAAGTTTATTGTTATTGTGGGAGCCATAGACCATAACATTACTGCATAAACACCAACATAGAAGCAAAGAATCATAGCATTGGAAGGGGCCATACGGGCCATCTAGTTCAACCTCCTGCTCATTGCAGGTTTCTAAAGCATTCATGATAACTGCTGCAGAAGCCGTGCTAGGTTCCCACTTGGGCCTCTTCCGCATGATGGAAAAGCTGATGTAAACTCACTAAATACATCGTGGTTTTTCTGATTTCTGCACAGAAGAGTGAATTTACTCTGCAAAACTTATTTTGCTCTGCATGGTGAACTGCCTCTTTGGTATTTTAAGCATTGTTTAAGCATTTTTTTAATGAAAGAAGCTTTTCACCAATTCATTTCTCTCCTGCCTGCCTCAGACGCCCTAGTAGTCATGCAGAGAAGCTCCTTAGTTATGCAGATTAGAGACTGCATCAGAGAACAAAGCATGTCACTGAGGTTCTAATAGAGTCTAGCAAGTGGAGTTGGCAAAACTACAGGGGGCAGGGCTATGAATTGTTCCATGCAGAAAGCCTTGCAGCGTAGTCTTTCAACAGACTATATTCAATGCAGAACAACGATTGTCGTATAATACAGCGGTCTAAACTGGTTGTTTTTAAAACTGTTTTATTTGGCTCCGGGCAAAATACCTCTTGGTGAGTCAGCAAGCACCCAGCACCCACGGGCACTATATTGGGGACTCTAGGCTCAGGGTATATGTGTCCAGCTCTGCCTTCTGAAAACCTAGGCCCAAATTGATGTCCGTGGCCAGGCAAGTGAACCCGGCTGTCTCACGTGGCCCAGAGAGAAGACGTTTATGAGACCGTCTTACTCCCCGATGCTAATTTCTTTACCTCCTCTTGTTCCTGGCCTCGCGTTCTCCTGCTCTGCGCTTGAGCCTCTTGCATAAACTGGCACTGGAGGCAACTTTAAATCATCATGGGGGTATTGATTTACAAGTTACAAGTCTGCTGCATCCATATTTCTCCCAGGCAGCTGGACAAATAGAATATTTTAGACCGGCAAGGCAAGTCTGCATTTGCGAGGACAATGAATAAAAGATCAAAATGTCACCGCGTCAGCGGCTTCCGGCGAACGCCTCGGCCGAGGCCCAGTGCCCGGCTTCATCCTCCTGTTGACTGACACGGTTATCAATAAAATATCAAATTGCAGCTACACGGGGTGATTATTCTTCTGGTCACCTTGAGGCACGGCTGCCTCTTTGTTGCGGCTTGCTCCTGACTCAGCGCTGGCACTTCAAGCCCGAGCAGGTAGGCCTGATAAAATGGCCATTGATCATCATGTCGCTGCGGGCAACTCTTTCTTCGGAGAGCCAAGAAGGGTGGGACGTAATTTCTTGGAAGGAAGGAACTGTTTGTGCTTCCTCTTTTCTCATTTCTTTTGGAAGGGGTGAAGAAGGCAGTCATATAGCTGTGATATTTTTATTCAGAATTTTCTTTTAAGTTGCTCAGAAGAAGAAAAGGAGGAGAAGAAGACGACGACGAAGACAACGAAGATGAAGAGTTGGTTCTTATATGCAGCTTTTCTCTACCCAAAGGAGTCTCAAAGGGGCTTACATTCACCTTCCCTTTCCTCTCCCCACAACAGACACCCTGTGAGGGAGGGGAGGCTGAGAAAGCCCTGAGATTACTTAAGAAGAAGAAGAAGAGTTGGTTCTTCTATCCCGCTTTTCTCTACCCGAAGGAGGTTCAAAGCGGCTAACAGTCGCCTTCCCTTTCCTCTCCCCACAACAGACACCCTGTGAGGGAGGGGAGGCTGAGAGAGCCCTGATATTCCTGCTCGGTCAGAACAGCTTTATCAGTGCTGTGGTGAGCCCAAGGTCACCCAGCTGGCTGCATGTGGGGGAGCAGGGAATCAAACCCTGCTCACCAGATTAGAAATCCACACTCCAGAAAACATTTAATGTTAAGCTCTCAACTTAAATCTGAAAATATACCTGTCAGGATGGCTCTTAGAATGGGTCAAGTATAAATTGTTTTGTAGATGTATCTGTATTAAGGATAAGGAGAAGCTATGAAATCCTCTTGTAATTTTTTTTTTTTTTGTACATCTTTAAGGCAAAGCCCTACTTTCCTTTCCCTTCATTAGGGTATTGATACAGGGCCAAAACTCATACTGTTCTACAAGAAATGTTTAATGTTAAGCATCTAACTTAAACCTAGAAATATCTGTCAGGATAGCTCTTAGATTGTATCAAGCAGTTAACGTGAGGTCTACGATTTCTCAAGTAGGTTGATTATTAACAACTTATATCTAAATAGGTCTTTTTTTTAAATGTAGTGGAAATGTGGATGGCTCTTAGACTCAGTTCTGGGCAAAAAGTTTATATCATTGTGTAGTTAATGTGGGGTCGTACATTTTCAAATGATGATTATATTTTATATTTTACAGTTCTTTGCATTAATAACTCGTATTACATTCTATATTTCTATCTTTATGAAAATAAAAAAAACTTGTATATAAAAAAAAAAGAAAGAAAGAAATCCGCACTCTTAACCTCTACCCAAGCTGGCTCTTGTACCCTTTCCGCACCCTTACATGCTAAAATGCGTCAAGGTATTTAACTGGCTCATGGTCACTCATTATAATCGTAGTTGAATGGACGTTCGAACCCACGTCTTTCTTATGGTTGCCCTCCTGGCAACCGATGGGGGGATGTGTTGGAAACGTCCTGGCTCAGTGGACTAATCCTCTGTTGCAACTTTCTAGGCCTCTCTTTAAGTCCACAACACATGAGACAAGAGACTTGAGTACAAATAGGTGAAAGTAGGAAGGCAATTTAATTTGCAAATAACAGGAGTCAGCTTCTCTATTGGGAGAACAGTTGACTCAAAGGACAGGACAGTCCTGCCCGTCTTTTATCCCCTATTTGTGACATGCAATCCCTATGTCATGTTTTCTGTCCTCCCAGTGGGACAGAGTTTCAACTAAACCTTCCCATCTACCTTCTTCATACTACATCATACATTACATGTACACTATCATCATATTCAAATCATTTAGGAGTGTGTAATAGTAATTAGCCTCATTATTCCCATTGGGCAATGGTTCTTAGCATTGGCCTTATAACCTCTATGTCCTACATGGTCAAACCTGGATACTGTCTTTGACTTATCTCTTACCGGAATGGAATTAGGTTTATGATTAAGCCAGTCTGGGCATCAAGCTCAACGAGGTAAACTTTCTGATTCCAGTGTTTTCTGCAAAACACATAATATTTTACTTATAGAGGCTGAGGAAGGGGTGTCTTACAATGAGCTAGCAAGCCCAGCCTACAATTTTCCCATTAGATGGGAGGGACTTGCTGAAAGAAGCCTGAAAACCCCTCCGATGTGCCGGGAAGTGTCTATCATCGGGGTGATGCTTTGGTATTGGGACAAAATATGATAAATTTGGCTTCTACCATAGAGGTTTTGCCCTAATACCAGAGCATCACCCTAATGACCTGAATGTGATGATGTCACTTGTTGGTCATGTAAACAGTGAGGCAGGCTGATCTCTGCAGCCTTGGAGCTCTCTAGGTCCTACCTGAAGGTTGGCAAACCTATCCAATGGTGGAAAAAGGAGAGCAAAGTTCCCTTTGAGCAGTCAAAAAGCCAGGCGGCAGTCAAAGGCCACCCAATAATTTTTTACAATTTTCACTTTTGGGGTCAAAAGTTCTTCCCCCACTTCCCGGGTCAAAGGTCACAATAAGGTCAGATGTCATTTTAAGGTCACGGATCATGACAATACTTCCGATGACATTACTTTCTCCCTCCAAAATTCAAATCTCCCACATGCAGAAATGTTCCTAGGAAAATTTAAAAATTCAAATTGTTTAAAACCCGTGAAGTTTTCTTATTGGTTTGACCCATGGGCTGGTGGGCTGACACCCTCCAAGTGTCCTCCTGGGCAGAGTCTGCACAGGGCTTTTTATTCACCCCCCAGTCCTAATAAATCCCCTCCATCTACACTGAATTCGATTTCTATTTTGATTTTGGCTGCTTTAAATTTTCCCCCTGCAACATACATGATTGAGCTGCAGTGACCCTACCTTTCCCCCACAATATCCAGGAGTGGAGATAACTCAGTATAATTGATCTATCTGCAGAGGGAGAGAAGCAGTCTGTCCCTAACTGGCAGTGTGCCAGTTCAAAGACTTCCTGTTTCCCAGTTGCAAAACTTTCCTCCCAAGATTTATTTTTGCCCTCCTTTTGGAATCTGTTTTAAAATGACTGCGCTCCAGAATCCCCCACTTCTCTCAGGAGAGATTTGCCTCTTTCTCTGAAAGGCTGTTGCTGGCTCCGCTCGGCTGTGCTCCCCTCCCCTCCCCTCCCTGGTGCTGCGCTTGGCATCTCCACAATCAGTTAAAAGAGAAGAAATACAATCAAGTTCAGAACACTTTGTGTTTCAAGTCGGGAGAAAGCAATGAGGAAGACCCGGGTTCAAGTTGATTTGAATCCAGCAAAATCTACAATGGAAAAAAACAAAGTAAGTACTGAATCAGCCCTGGTGGATCAAGCAACCACACTTTCTGTTGTGCTTTTTATGTTCAACTCGGCGAGTGCATTGAGGAGGAGGAGTAACATACATACTTAAATACAATCACCTTGGTTTTTCAGGCCCTTTTCTCATATGCAGAAGATTAGTTTCCATTTCTACTACCACCAAAAAACTAACCTGGCTGCCCATCTAAATGAATGGTTCTGTTACCTCCCCCGACTTGTTTATCAAATGTTGCAAACAGGCAGAAATATCTTCACACCAGTACTCATCTATAAGGTTATAGAATGATAACTATTTTTTAAGAAAGGAGGATAACTCTCTACTGAAACAGATATGTCGTTCCTTCCCTACATCAGATCATTTCAAGGGTATGACCTGCCACTTGCTGGTAATTGTCACTTCCAAACTCCAGATGTGCACCCAAGAAGAGATGCCCTTTGAAACCCAAGCAGTTCAGTCCTCACCAAGAGAATCAGCCAATTTTCAGGGATGGACAAACACAATTCTTTCAAGCAGGCACGCAGAGTATTCTGGGCCGGTTCCTGGAACAGCTGGAAAAGATGAGCAATCGCCTTTCCATCTGAGTGCAAATTGTGCGCCTGACCCTTGAATGTTTGAAAAATGTTTGTGTTTTCAAAACATCTGAAAGTGGATCACAAACTGGTCCAGGGCATTCTCATCCAACCTGCCTCATGTCTGCATGGGAATAGATGATGGGGATTCTCTCTGACACTGGAGTGGAGGGGAAAAAAAACCTTCATGTATGTGCCTGGGGAAATTATGCTATCTGTTTTCTGCCCCCCCCTCCTTTTACTCTCAGTGTTTGATTTCTGCTGCAGAATGAGTGCAACCAAAATGGCTAAAGTTGCCAACTTCCAGGTAGAGACAAACAGCTTACAGCCTTGACTCTCCACACCATGAGAGCGTCTTTCGCCTAATTATATTTTTGAGTGATTAACAAAAACGACAGCACTTTCAATGAATATACTGAATGTATTAATAACCACTTTGTGGAGGACTTGTTTTGCCACCGAGGAAAGCAATGAAAATGGAGAATAATCTAGAGACCGTTTTGGGGGAGTTCAGGTGGAAATAAAGAGATAACAGAGACTCTTAAACTTTGGTTCAGCCATTGGACAGATTCTTTTTCCCTTTCTTGAGATTTTGGGATCGTCCACTTTCTTCTTGCACAACTTCCAGGGGGTTGCTGGCGTCCTCCTCGGATTGCAACTGGTCTCCAGGGGGCAGAGATTAGTACAGGGGTAGTCAAACTGCAGCCCTCCAGATGTCCATGGACTACAATTCCCACAAGCCCCTGCCAGCATTCGCTGGCAGGGGCTCGTGGGAATTGCAGTCCATGGACATCTGGAGGGCCACAGTTTGACTACCCCTGGATTAGTACACCAGGAGAAAATGGCTGCTTGGAAAGAGAACTCTATGGTTGAAGTCTTTTCCCCTCGCCAAGCCCCACCCTCCTCAGGTTCAGGCATCAGGAAACCCAGAGCAAGGAATCTCTACAAAAGGCAGAGGATCTCAGGCTGTCAGCTGGATGTGTTATGATATAACATCCTTCCCTTGTATGTGTGTGTTTTGCCCAAATAGGAAACCAAAGAACGTAAGGGAAGCCATGCTGGATCAGGCTAGTGGCCCATCCAGCCCAGCCCTCTGTGGCTTTGGCTGCAGCAGAGCAATCCCCAGGCATATGCATGCCCATTAAGAAGTAAGCTGTCTCACAGCAACATAAATCATGTGCTTCCAAAGCATGTCCAAACGTGAGGCTTTTGGGGGCAGTGCTCATTCATGAGGTCGACTGGGAAATAAACAGATGTGCACATTGACTGCTATCCCACATAGACTGTTTATGCACTGTAAGTTTCATGCTGGGCTGCAGGCTGGAGTTTTAGTTGGGGCAGGTTGCCCCACCTCTTCCTGCACCCACATGGGGGAGCATTTGGCCCGGTGCGCCTCATCTGCCCCTGATTTGTGCTCCTGCACAGGAGCTGGGGCAGTGAAGTTCCCAGTGCGGAAACGGTCATAGAGAGACTTCCCAGCATCCTCAGAAATAGGAGAGGGGGGATTCCTTTGGGGTCTAACCCTCGTCTTTCCTTGGGAGGCTGGTCCTTGTACTGTTGCAGGAGACATCCCAGCGCTAGGAGGAAAGTCAGTGAGGAAAAGGCCTGATCTCCTTTTAAAGCCACCGCAATTGATTCCCTGATTGTATAAAGAGATGTGTCTTTCTGTCCCCCCAGGATCTACTGACCACCAGCTTCAGTTTATGAGCATCTCTGTTTTGTGCTCTCCCCCGCAGTCAACAGAGAACTCTTCCATTGGGAAACAATCAGAAGGGGAAATAAGTATACATTGTTTGTTGCCCCCAAAATAAAGGCTGGATCACATGAACTGAACCTAAATCCTCGGCGAGAGATTTCCAGGAGCTTTTACAATCATTTTTCAAAGAAAGTACAACCATGTGTTCCACAGCCAGGTGTTAAATTGTCTCTTTCCTTAGTATAAATGAGCAATTTCCATTTCCTCTTGCTTTCACCACCATTAAATGCAGAAGGGGATAAATTATGCTGTGCTTTTAGACAGCCCGTGAACACTTCCCTATCAAATCAGGCCATTTCTGACCACTGGAGGAGAAAGAAAGTGCCTCTCTTGGGGGTGGGGTGAAGCCATGCACTGAGCTGATTCCTCTCGTGGGTCAACAATATAACTTTGCCCAAGATATGATATTTGCACTGTTCCAACAAGGTAACGGTTACCTTTTAAATACACAGAGTCAGGGTAATCACAAAGTCTCTATGTGCGCATGTGAGATGAATGCACATTTCGTTTGGATGAGATCAGCAAGATCTTTCACAGAAGCAGTGGTTAAAATGTCCTTAAATTCTCATTTATAATATATATTTGTCACTGTATGCCTGCACTTCAGACAGATGACACCGTGTCGTGATGATCGGAGAGGCAGAAGGTTTGGAATATGTAAAGTCCTTTCCTTCACTAGCTAGAAATCACTGGAGTCAAGCAAAGGTGGAATTAAAGGGGGATAAAGAAAGGCAGGTGATCACTATGAGAATTGTTAAGCGGGATTTGTAAAATCCTGTCTCTGATTTCAGAATATCATTGCCACGACAGCCTCCAGGAGATTGTGAAAGTAGTGGGTATATGGAAGAGTTTGGAGAGGATGTGAAGTTGTTCCTGGGTGATACTCTAAGAATTTCTTCTAATCTCTGTGGTAAAGACCATAGAGAAATAGGGAAATTCCTAGAACATCACTATGGAGACCATGTTCGCACCATCTTTCCTCTCTTGTGATTCCTCTCCCTAGCACTGGGAGGTCTCCCACGATAGCACAAGGACCAGACTCCCAGCTACCAAACCAGCAGTGACCGAGCTGCAGGCACTGAAGGAGATCTGGGTTCGAGACTTCCCAGCTCAGAGGATTCCTGCTGCAGTGAGGCTGTGACCAAGCCATAGCAGAAGTTGTCCCAAAGATCTTCATGCAATGGAGAGAGAGAGATCCCCCCCCCCCCCGCCACACACAGACCTGGATCAGAGGGCTTGTGGTATAACATGGGAGGCTTGTGCTCCGGTAGAATCTGTCCCCAGGATCTGCATGCAGCAGAAAGGTCTCTTCCCTCCACATGCAGACCTGAGAGGATCAGCTGGTATGGTGGGAGCTGAGCTCTGCATGACCCTAACTGATCGGTATAGCTGAGTATTCCCCAAATACAAGCCAAACATTCAGCTTTTATGCGGGCTTAGCTATATTGGTAGCCCATCAAAGCAGAGAATCTGTAATCGGCTATATTCATTCATTCATTCATTCATTCATTCATTCATTCATTCATTCATTCAAATAGGTCATATATTACCATTCCCAGCAAGTTGGCTCGCGGCAGTTCACAATGAAATATAATAAAATGCACAATCCAATCTCTAAAAAATATCAGAATATAATTCCCAATAATACCAAGAAAAGGTGTTTTCAGTTTAGCCAAATGCAAACCCCCAGCCAACTGTGCATAATTTCCAAGTTCTAACGAGATCAGGCTACTCTGGTCCATCCAGATCAAGCCGATCTCATAAATACAAAGATCTAAGAGATCTTTATAGACACTTCTGGGTTTATGTAATGATTAAGAGCATCTCTTTCCAGCGCTGCCTCAGCAAAGAAGATGCCGGGAGAGGCGGAGTGGCTCTTTTCCCCACTGTCTGCTGCTGGAGGGTCCAAGGCTGCTATCCTCGGGAAAACTCAACCAGTGCTTAAACATATGGCTTTTGCAGCCCCTGAGCAGCAGACAGTAAATAATGACCATTTAATGACAAGTGCTCCATGACACATCCCTAAGCAGTCATGTGTTAGTGGGACCGCCTGCAAAGAAATACAGTCGGGAAAGTTATTTTCTCTGGGCGAACTTAAATGAATGGGTTAAATTAATGGTTGCCAACGGTTCGATCCGCCATATTTACTGTGGGCTGTGAAGAAAGACTGCTATTAGCATGGCGGGGTGGAAAGACACGCTCCCGTTTTACGACTCCGGTCAGATTTTTCTTTCCAATTAGGAGCCCTTATTGGTGGTGTTCAAAGCGAGAGAGAGAAAGAGGAATCGATGGGTCAGGAGTCCCTGCTTCAAATGAATGGTGATTTCTATAATGTAGCTAATTTGCAGAACTGGTCTACAATGACTGTCTGAAGTTGATGCAAAACAATAGGCAGTTTGCTTTATTTTATTTATTTATTGTATTTATATATCACCCTCCCCGAAGGCTCAGGGCGGTTTACATGAAACAAGAAATGATACAGATTTATAGTAGTGACAAGGTGATAACAACAAGAACATTAAAGAATGGTGAAAACTGCAAAGAGCTTCAGCTCAGCTCATACTGAGGCCCAGTGGGTTGGCCAGATTTGTAGTAGTTATCGTAGGAGGGAGGCTTGGGAGGGGGGGCAATGGGAAGCAGTGGTTTAGGTCGACCTCAACCAAATGCCTGGTGGAGGAGCTCCTTTTTGCAGGCCCTGCGGAACTGTTCAAGTTCCGTCTGGTCCTCGATCTTCTCTGGGAGCTCGTTCCACCAGGTGGGGGCCAGAATGGAGAAAGCTCTGGCCCTGGTTGAGGTTAAGTGGGCTTCCTTAGGGCCAGGGACCACGTTGGAGGTGGTAGAGCACAAGGATCTTTGAGGGGTGTAAGTGGAGAGGCGATCCCTCAAGTATACTGGGCCCAGACCATGTAGATGCATAGATGTATAGGTGTTTAAATGGAGAACTATTTAATTTTTTTAAAAATTGGCAGGCACGAGACCTTTAAAAATAGGAGAAAGGGGATTGGCTGCATGGCTTGATTGACCATCGGAAAAGAGTCATATATGAACCACGTTGCCTTCTTCCACCATTTCCAACAGACTGGTGGCAGACTGCAACGAGATGGCAAGAAGGTGAGGAATGGCCAGAGGTGCGATAATATTTATAGATACATAGTGCTTTTTATAATGCCACCCCTTATGGAATCATGAGTCTTGAATCTTTAAAAAATTAATCTAATTCCTGTTTTTTTTGGGGGGGGGACTTTAGAGAGACACGCTTTGTGTGACTACTTTGGGAAAAATTATTTTTGGCTTTCCTGCACACTTGTACACCTATTTGTTGCTCCAGGCAGTTTGCTTAAAAAAAAGAATGCCATCCCTGGGAGAAGGGAGAGGGAGGCAGGTGCCAAGGGTGGGACATTGGAGGTGGAGATAGTGCTTCTTCACCTCCACACATTTATTTGGCTGGTGGCTGCTCTCCTCTAGGTTGTGCTTTTTAGGTTGGGGAATCCACTTTACCAACTAGCTCTTTAAAATGGAGGATGTAGTGAGAAGTTTGCCTGGATGCTGGATGTTGGCAACATTATTCAGAGTGCTGGAATATAAGTAAAGGTATCCCCTGTGCAAGCACCGAGTCATGTCTGACCCTTGGGGTGACGCCCTCTAGCGTTTTCATGGCAGACTCAATATGGGGTGGTTTGCCAGTGCCTTCCCCAGTCATTACTGTTTACCCCCCAGCAAGCTGGGTACTCATTTTACCGACCTCAGAAGGATGGAAGGCTGAGTCAACCTTGAGCCAGCTGCTGGGATTGAACTCCCAAACTCATGGGCAAAGCTTTCAGGCGGCTGCCTTACCACTCTGTGCCACAAGAGGCTCTTCGCTGGAATATAATGACTACTATATTTAACAGGTGTGGAAAGGCCCTGGGTGATTCCCAAGTCCCACGTAGAGACTGGTTTCCCAAATTCCAATGGAGTACAATGCCACAGAGTCCTCCCGTCCCAAGCAGCCAGGGCCATTCCGCACTCGTCCAAAATAGCACAATGGTTACAAATTGAAATCACGACTGTTTTGCTGTTATGCACAACGTCGTTGACAATCTGCGACACTCCTGAAACCGATCCACAAAAGTGCTTCGTTGTAGCGCTTTCAGGGAAATCCCAAAAAGTGGATTCACCCTCTGGAAAGCGCTACACTCTTGCAACCAATCTGTAACACTAGCGGGAAAGTTCTGTGCGTTACCATTGTTGTGGTTTCTGCAAAGTCCCTCCCCCTGGCTCTGTCCTCTGATCTTCCGGCAAAGCGATCGCCATTTTTTCCCCCATCAGAGCGAGTGGAGATCAACGGACCAGCGAGCCTTCGTTTACCCAGCGAGGCTTCCCTGGCTGCAGAGCTGTTTTAAGTCACCAAGCATGAAACACAAAGCCCCGTTTGCTGGTTTATTTCCCCTTTATTTTTCACTGTATATTCGGCTGAAAATCGCACCCGTGCAGGGGGGGGTATTTTTTTTCCACTCGGGGGGAGTGTGGCAACGATGGGACGAGCTCGGCAATATCGCTTCCTGGCTAGCGATTTTTGCCGAGACCGGAAACCTGTGGGAAATGATAGAGACGCAACTGGATTCTACTACAAAGCCAGATATGCATAACGACGAATTCCACAATTTAAAATGGCGTTTTTTCATCCCGCAACCAATTTGCCACATAGATCCTGGTGCGGAATGGCCCCCAGTTTTGCCTGGGAAGCTGATCTTCATAGATAGGAGTTGAGCAGCGATGGCGGTAATGAAGGGCATCCTGTGGGCCAAGGCTGGGGGGAGGGGGGAGGATACACGGCTCTGTCCAAGCTGGGCCATGGGTTCTGGGAAGCCCTTCACAGCACCCACAATGACCCATTATGCACAGGGGGAATAACGCACATTCGGGGTGGAATGGCGGCGACTAAAATCACGGATAACCCACCATGCCGGCTGCAATCGGCCGCAGCTTCGGTGCATGCCGCTGAAAAAGCCGCGTTAGCAAAACGCGGAAGAAAGCGCAGCTTCCGGGTGACCGGGGCGCCCGGGTCGCCGGGTGCATAATCAGTTACTCTGGGGCCCATTCCGCACACATAGGATCATGCACTTTCAATGTGCTTTAGTAGCTAGATTTTCCTGTCCAGAACAGGAAAATCTCCTTCTGAAGTGCATTGAAAGCGCATTATCCTCTGTGTGCGGAATAGGCCTGGGTTTTGCCGATGTTGCGCCCCATCCCGTGCATAACCGGTGTGTGTCGCGTCTTCCCCCTCCACGTTTTCCATGTGACCCAAAATCGCCGGTTCGGCGGCTGTGCATAATAGGCCTATGTAGAGCCCCTTCTGTTTGCACACAATAGGCTTTAATGCTCGCATTTTATATCACATACTGTAATATTCAGCCACATAAAAGTCCAAGAAAGAAGAGTCTTGAGAGTGTCACGGCCTTGCTCCACTGCTGATCTCTTATTCCAGTTTCCCGGGACCTCATTTAATCAAGCTTAATTCTCTCACTTCATTATGGACATTATTCAAAGAGGATGAAAAATGTGCAGTATAAATTAGTCATTTATCACAAGATGAATTGATTTTTCTTTCTTTTCCCTTTGCAAGGGAATATATATATATATATATATATATATATATATATATATATATATATATATATATATATATATAGTCACAAAGGTTTAGAAGATCTGGGAAGGAATCAAGTGTGTCTTGTTTGGATGGAAGTCAAAGTAAAGGACCCTCTAAGGTTGCTGACCTCCAGGTAGGACCTAGAGTGGGGGTAGTCAGTCTGTGGTCCTCCAGATGTTCATGGACTACAATCCCCATGAGCCCCTGCCAACAAACATTGGCAGGGGCTCATGGACATTGTAGTCCATGGACATTTGGAGGACCACTGGTTGACTACCCCTGACCTAGAGATCTCCAGGAACTGATTTCCAGACCAAAGAGATCGGTTCTCCGGGATAAAATAGCTGCTTTGCAAGGTGGATTTTGTGGCATGGTGGCCCACTGAGGCCTCTCTCGTCTCCCAGGGATGGCTGCCTCCAGGTGAGTTCCTGTGAAATTATAGCTCATCTCCAGATTACAGAGATCAATTCCACTGGAGAGGAGAAAATGGCTGCAATGGAGGGTGGAGTCTGTGGTTTTATACCCTCCCCCTGAAATTCCCGTCCTCCACAGGCTCCACCCTCCAGGAATTTCTCAACCCACAGTTGGTAGCCCAGCATCTACTCACCTTAAATCTAGATTGATTATTTCCATTCACACTCATACAGTATCATGGAGGATCATTGTCCATGGGGTCGCGATGGGTCAGAGACGACTTTGCACCTAACAACAATAAAATCCAGTGATATAGGAATCTGTTGAGGGTCTTCTCTAGCCCGGCCAATGACCTGAAGAACAAAAGTTCCATGAAAGGCTGAATGTGCTGAACGAGGCATTGCATGGAGGGAAAGAAACAACATCTCATGACATCTCTGTCATAACAGGACAGCATGTTTTCCCTCAAGCTCTTGGGAACTGTTGCTTTCTCATAGGGACAGACTGTGGTTCAGTGGTAGAACATCTGCTTGGCATGCAGAAGGTCCCAAGTTCAGTAACCAGCATCTTCCATCAAAAAAAGGAATAATTGGAAGGTGATGAGAAAGACCTCCACCCAAATCTCTGGAGAGCTGATGCCATTCTGAGTAGAAAGTACTTATTGCCAATTCACCGCATGGCATGTGTCATGTCGTCAGGAGATCCAAGGATTGTCCAGCAGCAGGGCAAGGAACGTTCGGAGGTGGTTTTCCATTGCCTGCCTCCATGGCATGATCCCTCATGTCCTTTGGAAGAACAACCATTCGAATCCTTGGAGGTCTCCCATCCAAAATACTAGCCAGGGTTGATTCTGCTTAGCTTCCGAGATCTGACGGGATCACACTTGCCTGGCCTACCTAGGTCAGGGCAGTAGACTGTGCTTTGATAGAAGAAGGGTCTGGTTCAGTAGAAGGAGGCTTTATGTGTTCAACTAAATTATAATATAGTATAATTTTATTCAGGGTTTTGTAAAGCAGTTAAAAGCTACCTAAGTGAGAAAATACAAGCTGGAGCCTTTGAGTGGAAGGCTCTGGATATGAATCTTGGAATTGCATCTGGAAATATTTGGGCACAGTTCTGTATGACAGAACTTTTCACAGAGAGTAGTTCAGCAGTGGAATAGGCTGCCTAGGGAGGTGGAGAGCTCCCCCTCACTGGCAGTCTTCAAGCAAAGGTTGGATACACACTTTTCTTGGATGCTTTGGGCTGATCCTGCATTGAGCAGGGGTTTGGACTAGATGGCCTGTGTGGCCCCTTCCAACTCTATGGTTCTGTGACAATATTACAGACTAAAATGGACTTAGTCCTTTATACACACACACACACACACACACAACTAATCTGTGTGCCTCCATTCCAGGGAGACTGTAGAATCCTGCCAGTTCTAAGCTGTCAATTTTATCTTAGTTACACTCGGAGAAGGACAAGCAAAAATGTGTATTGACTGGAAACTTATTAAAGTAACCCCACGTCCATATTCAGACAGTGGCATGTCCATCCAATCAGATGTCACCCATTCATTTGTCAAGGCCATGTGACCTGAATGTTGCAATGACCTCTGCTATGCCCTCTGAACAACAATTAACAAACCCAATGTGCATTTCATAACTAGGATGCCCCCTAAAGCAGGGGTAGTCAACCCGTGGTCCTCCAGATGTTCATGGACTAGAATTCCCATGAGCCCTTGCCAGCAAACGCTCATGGGAATTGTAGTCCATGGACATCTAGAGGACCACAGGCTGACTACCCCTGCCCTAAAGAACCGGTTACTGCCCCCAGTGGTGTTTTGAACCACTCCCTTGAAAGGAATAGCTCAGTCTCAGTCTTTCTAGTATTTCCCAGGCTTCCCTTCCTCTCTTTTGGCTAGGGTCACAGGGCCTAGCAATTGGCAGGAGCGTTGCTAATGGACTTGTGGAGGTGAGAAACCCTGATTCAGGCTGTGGCATCAGATCCCTTCTGATAGAAAACTGGAAGCGACACGAGTAGCTCTGGGAATCCCGGGAAAGTCCATGGAAAAACCATAGAGTTTCTAATGATTCCTAGAGCCAATCTATGTCACTTCCCCTTTTACTGGAAACAGCATGTTGTCACAGCTGATGTCAAAGATTTCCTTGTGCCTTTCTCTTTGGAATTGAGCACAAAAAGGATACAGATGATCATTGGGGGGGGGGGAGGTTGTTGCATCTACAGCAAAGGAAACTGATGTGCCCAGCGATGGGGTCTTGGCTTACATGCTGCAATGCGCCACCTCTGACAATAGCATGACTGATGCCCTTGTATAACACTATTGATCTTCTTTAATGGGAGGAGCCCTCATGTTTATTTCAGAGGGTGGAGGCCCCTGCAAACCTGACTGCCGCACGTACACAATTCCGACTGCACTATTAGGGCTTGGGAAAAAAAAGTCCCTGGTGCTTGACAGTAATTCATTGTAATGTGCAGGGTAATGTGATTCAATGCTTTGCCCTTCAAGCACAAAAGATTTGTGTAGGTGGTATTGGTGGGTTAATGAACTAAACTATCACATTAAAAGATCACAGTTCATCTCTCAGCAAAATCCCATACTGCAGAAGCTTAATGCCCAGGTATGAGTTGATTCGGTCCTGTAAGGTATTAAAGGTGAATTCCCCTCCGAAAACACTGAACTTGGGAGCACCGCGGCCACAATCCAAGGGGGCATTCAAAGAATCATCGCCTGCTGGTGGGCAGGGATGGTTTCTGTTGATCCTGAGACTGCTTTCCATCCTAGGCCCCTGAGGACCTCATCTCAGGATTTAGATGGAAGGAGCTGATGGATAGATGGTAGAACTGAGGTATATTCCAGGAGGCAAGGAGTGGGATGGTATTGATTAGGTACTTAGGAGGTTGTGGGCGGGCAAGCATACAGCCAGACTGCAGCTCAGCCATCTTGAAAGAGTGGCGTTCATTAAATTGATGTGCCTCTGTCTGTCAAGGCCAAAGCGGGGGTGGAGAATCCTTTGCCTGGCAACTTGCCAGGTAGACTGTGGAGGACACCAATTCTGGAGAAAAAATATTTTTAAAAGAAAAATAAAGCTTCATTTCTTAACAGAGTTCTGATCATTTCTAGAGCTACATGGATGTGAGAAAGGTTGCTCTAGGAATAACCAGAAATTCTATGATAAGACGTTCTGAAGAAGAAGAGTCGGTTCTTATATGCCGCTTTTCTCTACTCAAAGGAATCTCAAAGCGGCTTACAGTCCCCTTTCCTTTCCCCACAACAGACACCCTGTGAGGGAGGAGAGGCTGAGAGAGCTCTGATATCACTGTAGAAGAAGAGTTGGTTCTTATATGCCGCTTTTCTCTACCCAAAGGTGTCTCAAAGTGGCTTTCAGTCACCTTCCCTTTCCTCTCCCTACAACAGACACCCTGTGAGGGAGGGTGAGGCTGAGAGAGCCCTGATATTACTGAAGAAGAATAATTAGTTCTTATATCCTGCTTTTCTCTTCCCAAAGGAGTCTCAAAGCAGCTTACAGTCCCCTTTCCTTTCCCCACAACAGACACCATGTGAGGGAGGTGAGGCTGAGAGAGCCGTGATATTCCTGCTCAGTCAGAACAGCTCTATCAGTGCTGTGGTGAGCCCAAGGTTACACAGGTGGCTGCATGTGGAGGAGTGAGGAATCAAACCCGGCTTGCCAGATTGGAAGTCCACACTCCTAACCACTACACCAAGCTGGTTCTCTGGTTTTACCGAAGAGCAGGGGTCCCCAATTCTTTGGCACATGGGAGCTGCATTAACAAGCCCAGGGCCTAAAGAGGGCCACAACTTAAACCAAAATGTAACGATTAACCTATTTATTTAGATCAAAAGTCAACATTCAAAGGTAAATGAAGAAATGTTAACTTTACTGCAATCCATTTTGGAACAATATTTTACTGTGGAATCATTTTATTCAGCTACACATACTTACCTAATCAGTATGTAGATTCTAGTTCTGATCAAATCAAACTAAATGGGGTAGGAGTTCACCAGCTCTGGCTTCGGAAAAGCTGGAAGATTTTGGGGGTGGAGCCAGGAGTGGATCAGACATGGGCAGGGAGGAACTCCATTGGAGCATAATGCTATGGAGTCCACCTTTGTGTAGTGGTTAAGAGTGGTGGCTTCAAATCTGGCAAGAGGGTTTTGATTCCAGTTTGGTGTAGTGGTTAGGAGTGCGGACTTCTAATCTGGCATGCTGGATTCTATTCTGCACTCCCCCACATGCAACCAGCTGGGTGACCTTGGGCTCGCCACAGCACCAATTCTTCTTCTCCTTCCCCCCTCCTCCATATGCAGCCAGCAGGGTGACTTTGGGCTAGTCAAAGAGCTGTTCTGTCTGATCAGTTCTGTCAGAGCTCTCTCACCAGCTACCTTACATGGTGCCTGTTGTCGAGAGAAGGGAAGGGAATCATAAGCCACTTTGAGACTCTTTCTGCTAGGTAAAAACAGAATATAAAAACCAACTCTTCCTCTTCCTACTCCTCTAAAAAGCAGGGGGAGTCAACCTGTGGTCCTCCAGATGTCCATGGACTACAATTCCCATGAGCCCCTGCCAGCATTTGCTGGCAGGGGCTCATGGGAATTGTAGTCCATGGACATCTGGAGGACCACAGGTTGACTACCCCTGCTCTAAAGCAGCCATTTCCTGCAGGGGAACAGATCTCTCTTGTCCAGAGGTAGGCTTTAAAACCAAGGGATCTCCAGGTCCCACCTGGGAACTGGCATCCTTAAGGCTGGGCCATCCAGGTCATAGCAACCCTGACATTATCATACAACAAACAAGGTGTTCCAGACGCTACAAATCATCTCTTTGGATAAGGACTATTCATCCTAAGAGGAGCAAACTTGGTTGTACGAGTTACTTACAAGAAATATCCCATGGGGACATATTAAGCACTCATACCGAAAGCACAGCATGACCTTAAATGGCCAAGAGTTGACCCAGTGACCTCGAATGAAAGAGCCCCATAATCCAGTCTATAATGACACCATCGAGTCATCCGAGGGACCCAACAGAACAGCCGCCTGAGTTTGCAGGCAATTGTTCGGCTGAATTAGCCCGTGGTGAAAAGTTCACCGCAATTTGGGGTTGTTTAATCTGCCGGGAACCGAAAAGAAATCGTTCCGCAAGAAGACCGCTTGGCTCTGTCACCAAATGAAAAAGTAGCCTTGTGTTTGCCAGTCCTTGGCCAGACTGGTATAAAAGCATAATCATTGGAGAGAGGGAGAGGGGAGAGGGGAGAGGGGAGGGGGGAGAGAGAGAGAGAGAGAGAGAGAGAGAGAGAGAGAGAGAGAGAGAGAGAATGCTTTATTGGAAACACATTTCCAGCTTTGCCGAAGGCTTTTTCGAGTAACCTGGAAATATGATAAGACAAAAAAACAACAACCATATTATAAAAGTTGAGCAAGTGGGGGAAAGCAGCAAGTAAATTCAAGAAGAGAAATTACGTTTGTTGAGTCCAGCTCTGGAAGGCCAATCTGCACTCAATAGTCCCCCCCACCCCCCAAAAAAAAAAACTGATGGGGGAAAGGGCAGGGAAGTTTTCTTGTTTGATACAAAACTCAGCCACAATCCCCAGGCTAGTCATATGTGTTTGAAAGACATGTTTCTATTATTTTGTGTGTGTGTTTTGTATTATGCCATGCATATATATATATATATATACGAGATATATATATACGAGATCTGCCCAACACGTTCTCCAAACCTGTAGGGGCATGCACCGAGCTACCTTAAACCAAATTTGACCATTGGTGTATTCAAGTCAGTTTTGTCTGTTCAAATACTACTTTATGCAGAAAGTGATTAAACGGTGGGATTTACTGCAAGAGGATGTCATGATGGCCATAGGAAAAAGCAGCTTCCTAAGGAGGTTAGATAGATTCATAGAGGGCTCGACTGTCAGGGGCTCGACTGTGGGAGAACTCCATAGTCAGAGGCACTAATCCTTTGAATCCTGAACCAGAGACAACGTCAGGGGAAGACCTTGGCCTGTGTCCTGTTGTTGGCCCTTCAGAACTGATTAGACACTATGTGAGACAGGATGCTGGACATAATGGACCATTAACCTGACCAAAGCAGGACTCTTGTGATGTTCTTAGAAGGTTTCAGCCTCTATGCTCCACCTTCCAGGTAGACCACTGTGTGAGACAGGATGGTAGACCAGATGGACCACTGGCCTGATCCAGCAGGGCTCTTCTGATGTTCTTAGGAAGGCCTCGGCCTCTCTGCCTTGTTGTTGGCCGTCCAGAGGAACTGGTTGACCATTGTGTGAGACAGGAGGCTGGAGTGGACGGACCTCTGGTCCGATTCAACAAGGATTTTCTTATGTTCTTCTGTTAACCCTCTACTCTAAAGGCACACTGAGTTTCGATCAAAGAGTTGCAATTAGTTGAAATCTATAGCGTCAACTCACGCTTCCTAATAACGCAACAGCTGTTCTGTGGGCGGTCTGTTTTAGTGGTCTCTATAGTGCTGTGATCACCCACCCAATATGCTACAGTACAAAAAGTTCCCTCCTGAGAGGTAGCTTGATTATTCACGAGAGACTTATTCCATGAATGTCTCTCCGAGGGCTTTGCTCCCAAATTGCGTGGCCTGTTATCCATGAACACCTGTCCCCGCTACACCCACAGTGTGATGTCTTCAGACTGCCTGTAGAGAATTAATCAGCTTTCCTATACTATTGAAGACTTCCTGGGACCTAATGTGCTATTCTTTCAGTCGTACAGCACAGAGAGCTTGCGTTAAATAAGTTGCACTGTTTTTTAAAAATCCTGTACAAAGAAGGGTCAGCATGTGGAAGGGAGATCACAAAGGAGGACTCTGCTAAGAAAGGTACTGGCAAACGACCTCTACGTCTCACTGTCCTTGAAATACAATAGCTACATTTTTGCTCTACCACCTCCAACTTAGACTACGCCAGCCTGCATGTACTTGGTTTATTTCACGGATGCTTTGTGTGCATTTCATTTAAGCATCTCCTAAAATATGCAAGAGGCAGAAAGATAGACTGACTCAGGGGTTTCTTTCCCTGATGGTGATTCAGTCTTGTCCGATTCTTGGCAATCCCATGGGTCAACTGTCGCTAGGTTTTCCGATCTTGCACCACTTCTTTTAGTCGAATAATGCCCTGGCCCACTGGTATCTAGAATCACAGAATCATAGAGTGGGAAGGGGCCATACAGGGCCATCTAGTCCAACCCCCTGCTCAATGCAGGATCAGCCCTAAGCATCCTAAAGCAGCGGTCCCCAACCTTCTTGTAGTTGCGGACTGCCTCCGAGGGTGGGAGAGAGCTGGCAGCCCGGCCGCTGCAGCTGCACGTAAACGCGCACGCGCAGTTACCGCGCATGCACGTTTTTGACACTAGGTGGCGGTAACGCGTGTGCGCAGAGCTGGCGCGCGTGCGAGTTTTCGCCAGCAGGGGGCACAAATACGCATGCGCGGCAGCTCCACTCGTGCGCGTTTGCATCACTGACGTGCCGGCGGCTGTGCCTGCCTCTTCCCCCGCTCTCGCCGCGGCCCGGCACCATGGCCTTTGCGGCCCGGTGCCGGGCCACGGACCGGGGGTTGAGGACCCCTGTCCTAAAGCATCCAAGAAAATTGTGTATCCAACCTTTGCTTGAAGACTGCCAGTGAGCTCACCACCTCCTTAGGCAGCCTATTCCACCGCTGAACTACTCTGACCGTGAAAATTCTTTTCCTGATACCTAGCCTATATCTAACCATCGTGTTCTAGAGATGCCGTCATATTCTCAGCAGTTGCCCAACTTCATTGTTGCCTAAGCTGTACCATTGCTGAGCCAAGTTATCCGAGTCAATTTTCCTGCTGCAAAGGGAGTTCTTAGTCTGCGGAAGAGTGCTTGCACTCAGAAGCTCACGCCTTGAATAAATCTTTGTTGGTCTTAAAGGTTCTCCTAGACTCTGATTTTATTGTGCTACTTCAGACCAACATGGCGACCCCGTTTGAATCTAACCATGTTCTTGGTTGGCCTGGTTTCTTTTTACCACTGACTAGTCCTAGCATAAGTGCTGTCTCCATTGAGTTGGACCACATGATATGGCCAAAATAAGTCAGCCAGAGTTTTGTGATTTTGATTTCCAGTGATAGATCAGGCTTTATGCACTCAAATTGTGACTTTTGCTGGCCATGGAGTCCACAGAAGCCTTTTCCAGCACTGGAGTTCAAATGAAGTCTCCTCCTGTCTGATTCCATCATTGTCCAACTTTTACGGCCAGCTTGGTGTAGTGGTTAGGAGTACAGACTTCTAATCTGGGGAGATGGGTTTGATTCCCCCACTTGCTCCTCCGCATGCAGCCAGCTGGGTAACCCTGGGCTCGCCACAGCGCTGATAGAACTGTTCTGACCGAGCAGAAATATCAGGACTCTCTCAGCCTCACCTCCCTCACAGGGTGTCTGTTGTGGGGAGAGGAAAGGGAAGGTGACTGTAAACTGCTTTGAGACTCCTTCGGGTAGAGAAGAGTGGCATATAAGAACCAACTCTTCTTCTTCAGTAATATCAGGGCTCTCTCAGTCTCACCTCCCTCACAGGGTGTCTGTTGTGGGGAGAGGAAAGGGAAGGCAACTGTAAGCCGTTTTGAGGCTCCTTCGGTTAGAAATAAGCGGCATATAAGAACCAACTCTTCTTCTTCTTTCCCTAAAAATCTGAAAACTATGTTGAATTGGTACTTAGTGCCCTTCTCCTCTGTAGACCTGTCAGTTTTGTACAAGATGGGAAGATTCAAGCAAGGCTTTTCAAAAACCAATGAGGGAGGCTTTTACTAACAAGAGGTTTCCATTCCTTATGCTAAAGAAGTTCGTCAACCAGCAGTCCTGGTTACAAATGGATTAGCATTTACATGAAGAACGCATAAAAGAAGACAAACAAACAATTACGGAGCAGACCAATTTGTAAAAACTGAGCACTTTGATTTGAATTCCTCCATTTCAGTGCCATTTCTCCCTTATGACAAATGCATTCATAATCGTTTATTTTCATACTCCTTTCTCTTTCCTTGTGTTTGAAAATTTCTCTGTAACATTAGCATATTTCTCAACATTATTTCCATGTCAGTTGCATAGAAACGGGACGCGTACATACAAATGGCATTAAAATGGAAACAAAACGACATGACCCCCCCCTCCAAAGAACAATCAGTTTGACCCAAAATAATTAGGCATATTTATAGACCCAGAGTCCTAACCCAGATGGCCCAGCCTAACTTGATCTAATCGGATCTCGGATGCTAAACAGCATGGCCCCTAGCTAGTACTTGGACGGGAATAGAGTTGACAGCTGTGTGTATTGAGGCAGACTATGAGGTTCTTGGGAGGTAACTGAAACAAATGGGGGATACGTGGTCTTCTCTTTGATTCTGCCTGTCAGGGGAAGAGGAATGAGTCCGGAGCTGAAGACAATGGAGGTAAATCGCTGGGTGCATTGGTGGTGCTGGTGGGTGGTTATTTGGATTCTGGGACCATGCGACACATTTTCTAGAAAAAGGCCTGCTAGCCCAGGATGGAGGACCCCATTGTTCATGGGGTCACGATGGGTCAGACACCACTTTGCACCTAACAATAACAACAAACATAGGAGGGACTTCACTTATCCAAGTTGGGGAGGAATGAGTTTGGCAGGAACCTGGGGAGAGTCATCAGGAGAGCCTTAAACTGAAGTCAGAAGGAGGAGGAGATGTCTAACACAGGGATTCTAATGTAGGAGAGCAAATAATAAAGGTCCACCTGGGAAGGGTGGGTCAAATGGAACCAAGGGTAAGAGGCTTCAAGTGCCTATATACCCATGCCTGAAACATGGGCAGTAAAAAGGAAGACCTTGAGCTTCTCATGCAGGCAGAGAGAGATGATTTAGTGGCCATTACAGAGACTTGGTGGAATGATTCCCATGACTGCAATGCAGTAGTGGATGGATATGTTAAAAATCACCCAGAAAAGATCAAAGAGGAGGTGGAGTGGTGCTCTTTGTGAGGAGAGGGCTTGTCTTTCAAGAGATACTAGACGAGGAGAGTGACACTTCATTGGAAAGTATCTGCACTGCCCTAGCTGGGCACACACAGGGTCAGTCCAGATGAATGCACTCTTGGCCTGTAAACCAAGTTCAAAGTGCATACCAGAAAGCAGAGTCAAGAGTCTAGTCCGGGTCTTATCAGGAGCTGTGTCAGACAAATTCCAAGGGAGAGCCAAAGGGGAAATCAATAAACAAGCCAAGGTCACAGCCAGAGGAGCAGAGTTAGAGTCAAAAGCCAGTCCACAATGCCTAATCTTAGTTCAAGAAGCTGTATCAAAGGTCACCAAGCTGGGAAGCAGTCAGGCAGAGCTTCACTGAAGTACAGGCAAGTCAGGAACTGGGTCAAGGCAGCAAGTGAGCTTGTGCACAGGTTGCATCCATGCTGAGAGTAGTCTCTGCTTTGCTTAAGTGTAGCCTGAGCTAAAGAGTTAAGTGGCTGCACCTGGTAGCTCAGTTGCTGTCCGTTAACAGGCCCAGATGGGCCTCATCTGGCTTCATACCATGCTCTGAGCCTGGCCCTTTGACGGCGTGCTGTTAAATCAGTCCTTCTGAGTCAGGGGTAGTCAGCCTGTGGTCCTCCAGATGTTCATGGGCTACAATTCCCATGAACCCCTGCCAGCAAATGCTGGCAGGGGTTCATGGGAATTGTAGCCCATGAACATCTGGAGGACCACAGGCTGACTACCCCTTTTCTGGGTTCCCTCCTGCGCTCTGGGGATGAGTCTGGACTGAGAAGGGGTGTTGCTTCTGGCTGAGGTGATGCTGGTGCAGAGGGCATGTTGTCTACCTGGCTGTGTGTCCCTATCAGGGATTGTCTCATTCAGTAGCATCTTGCTGCTTTGCCCCAGCTCCTCCTCATCTTCGTGCTCCGAGGGGTCTGGCAGCTAAGCTTCTGGCGTAGGCGCAGATGCAGCCTCTGGCGACGGGGGCCATCACACCATCTGGGTGAAGATAAGGGAGGGAAAAACAAAACGTTTAGTGGTTGACATCTGCTACAGACCATCAAACCAGGGTCAAGATGTGGATGCCGCCCTCCTTAGTGGCAACAGGACCTTATAATTATGGATGAATTCAATTTCCCTGATGTGTGCTGGGAAACAAACTGTGCTAAGCATCCTCAGCTGGACAATTTTCTGACCTGTCTGGATGACAATTTCATTTATTAAATGGTAGAAGAACCTATGCTAGGCTCAGCCATACTAGACTTTAGACTGACCAACAGGAAAGAGCTGGTGGATGGAGTGAAGGAGGTGGGGATCCTGGAGAATGGGGAGACCATGTCCTCCTGGAATTTCTTATAATATAGGAAGTCAAGGAAGTTCATTATCAGATGTGTATGTCAGACCTTTGGAGGGTAGACATTAATAAACACAGAGACATTATGAGTATCATCCCATGGACCAGAATGCTGGAAAAGAAAGGAGCAAGTGATGGGTAGGCTCTCATCACTTGAGAGCTATTGAATGCTCAAGCCATGACCATCCCAGCTGCACAAACAGCTGGGCAGAGAGAAGGTGAAAGGGCAAGCTCAGGAGCTACTGGTGAGTGTTGCATTCTTTCTTACAATGTGTAAGGACAATGTTTGAGGTTATCTAGCTTACAGGAGAGTGACGGCTGTATGAGTGTTTTGTTATTTTGTCTGTTCCTTGCCTGTGGGGGCACTACAGCTAATCACATTAGGTGATTTGCATTAGGGGACAGTTTTGCATGGGGCTGGCTGCACTCTGCTGAGTGGGCCTTTGTGCTATGAAAGGCTCTTGCTTGCCAGAGGTGCCAACCTTTGACACGTGCCTAAGGGTGAGAGCTAAAGGGTTCTTGGCGTGTAGATCAAGCCACAGGACTCTAGAAGCTTTGAAGAGTTTGCAGAAGGGGTCTGGTTCTTCTCACAATGGATCAAAACATCAAACATCTGAAGGACAATTTGTTGATATGGGAAAGTCAGTCTGGATTTGTCTCCAACAGGTCCTGCCAGACCAACTTGATTTCCATCTTTGACTTAGAGACCGGCTTATTAGATCATGGGACCCCTTACCTGGATTTCAGTAAGGCTCTTGACAAGTTTCCCCATGATGTTCTAGGGGACTGCAAACTGGATTTGGGAGTGAGTAGGTGGTTAGGGAACTGGCTAGAAAACCGCTCCCAAAGAGTGGTTGCCAATGGTATTTCATCAGGCTGGAGGAAGATGAGCAGCAGAGTGCCACAGGACTCAATACTGGGTCTGGTGCTTTCCCAACTTTTTATCAATTATATGGATGAGGGGATAGGGGGACTCCTAATTAAATGTGTGGATGGGTAGCAAATACTTCAGATGATAGGGTGAGAGTTCAACAAGATATCCACATGCTAGAAAAGTGGGAAAATGAGAACAAGATGCAATTCAGTAAGGAGGAGTGTAGAGGTCTACATCTGGATCACAAAAATGAGATGCATGCATACTGGATAGAAGATACACTTCTGGACATCAGTGTGTGTGACCGTAATCTTGGGGTACTTGTGGACTGTAAGCTAAATATGAACAGACAATATGACGAGGCAGTAAAGAAGGCAAATGCAGTCTTGGGCTATGTCAACAGAGGCATCACATCAAAATAATAAGATGTCATAGTCCCAAAGTATACCACATTGATCAGACCCCACTTGGAGTCCTGTTTGCAGGTCTGACCAATGGAGGTCTGACCACTTCAAAAAGGACATGGACAACATTGAGAGGGTTCACAGTAGAGAGATGAGAATGATTCAGGGCCTAGGGACCAAGCCCTGTGAGGAAAGGCTGAGGGACTTGGGAATGTTCAGCCTGGAGGAGATTGAGAAGGGAAAGAATGGCTCTCTTGAAGTATCTGAAAGGTTGTCACCTGGAGGAAGTCAGGGAGTGGTTCCTGTTGGCAGCAGAGAATAGGATACACAATAACAGGTTTATACTACATGCAGAACAATATAGGCTTGATATCGGGGTAGAATTTTCATAGAGCAGTTTTCAGCAGTGGAATCAACTGCCTAGGGAGCTCTCCCTCATTGGCAGTCTTTAAGCAGCAGCTGGACAGATACTTATCTTGGATGCTTTAGGCCAGGGGTAGTCAAACTGTAGCCCTCCAGATATCCATGGACTACCATTCCCAGGAGCCCCTGCCAGCAAATGCTGGCAGGGGCTCCTGGGAATGGTAGTCCATTGACATCTGGAGGGCCGCAGTTTGACTACCCCTGCTTTAGGCTGACCCTACATTGATCAGGTGGTTGCCTAGATGGCCCCTTCCAACTCTAAGATTCTTTGATTCTATTATTCTATCCAGGTTGAACAATTCCTGAAGATTTGGGGATGGAGCCTGTAGGTGACAGGGACCATAATGGACTACGATGCTATAGATCCCACACTCCAAGGCTGCTGTTTTACCCAAGGGAACTGATCTCTGTAGTCTGAAGATGAGCTGTAATTTCAGGGAGTCTCCAGGTCCTACCTGGAGGGTGGCATCCCGGGATGGGAGACCAAAATCACTAAGCAGAGGCAGGTAATGGAAACCACCTCAACTTGTCTCCTATCTTGAAAATTATCCATCTTCTACAGCCTTGTTTGTCAATCCTGGAATATACTAGACTAGGAATAAAGCCCGTTGTAGCAAAAATACAATGGGCGCTAGCAGCCACTCCAGCTTTCCTGGGGGTGCAGGCAGGGGTCCCTGGAAGTGCCTGTATTCCCTGTGGCGCATGGTGGGCAGCACGCAGTATGGCAGGAATCCCGGGGGCAGCGTGAGGGAAGGAAACTTACCGGTAAGAGCAGCCATTTTCGAGGGCGGGCAGCGGCTCCGCGGCGTCCTTGTCATGTCGGCGGGCAGGGAAAGGAGGTGAGAAGGGAGGCCGTGGCTTCCTGCGGCGGCTCCCTGGCAGCCTCATGATGTGGGCGATGAAGTGGGAGCGCGGGTGGCGGCTCCGTGGCGGGTTTTTTTTGTCTGCGGCCATTTTGGATGGCGGGCAGCTCCTTCCGCGGCTTGGGTGGCTGTTCAGTGGCTGGCGAGGGCAGGAGTTTGCAGGGGCATTGTGCTGCAGCGGCGGCAGGCCCGTTGTGTTCGCGGGCATGTTGTGTGGCGCTGTGTGCAGGGTGTTGGCGGCGGAGCGCGTGGGCGGTGGCCTGGTTTTTGCGCCTCTTGCCGTGTCAGGCCGCCAGGCAGGGAGCCCCTGGCAGCTGCGCTCTGCGCGACTGCTGGGGGCTCCCTCGGGCGGCGGCCTGATGCGGCGAGAGGCTGGGAGCAACTACGAGCCGCGCTCCGCGCAGCTCGCAGTTGCTGGGGCTGCCGATTGGTCCCTCCGATTGTCTGTCATGAGGAAGGGTCCAATCCGGACCCTTCTTCATCCCGGACACATCCCGCCCCAGAACGCCTTACTCTTTTATTTAGTCCGTGGCGCCCGCGGCGCCACGGGCAGTGTACAGATTTGTAATGTGCATGAGTCAGAAACACCAAACCACCCATCAGGCCTCCTGTGTCTCAAAGCGGCTTATAACCATCCACCCTTCCTCTCCCTGCAACAGTCACCTTGTGGGGTGGGTGGGGCTGAGAAAGCTCTGGCTGCACGTGGAGGAGGAGTGGGCAAAGGTGCGTCTGGACAGCAGAGTCTGCCACACTGGCTTGAAAAGATCAAGCCCACTCCTGCTCCCGTATTCCTCATTACTGCGTTTGGCCGTGACAGTTGAACCACGAAGAAAGCCGGCAAGAAGAAATGTGATTCCTTTGAAACGTGGAGGGTTTCCCAGATATTGCTGCCCTCCGGAAAGATTAATAAGTGAGCTCTAGATCCAATCAAGGCTGACCTCCCTGGAAGCTAAAAATCACTAAGCTGAGGTGTGAGGCAAAGCACTTTGATTCCCCTCAAGGATTAGCACGATTATTACTAGGCCTGTCCAGGCTTGCAGGCGCTTGTAATTGGGCCTTCCTGCTGACACCATCCCGTCCCTCTTTTCAAGACCAGATTCAAGGATGTGGCAAGTGGTCAGTCAAGAGGACCCGGGCTCAGTTGTGGAGCTCGATGGGATGAGAGAATTAGGAGCGAATGTTAACATCTTCTGGGAAGCGAGCTGTCTGATCAGATTGGGGAGGGCAAAAGGCCATAATAAGGCTATAAACCAGAGGGAAGCCATGGTAACTTTGTGATTCTGTCATGCTGGTATTCTTTTGACTGGCAAGATGTACCGGGCCAATAAAGACGCGAGCCGTGATTGGCATGAACAGGCCACAGCTTTATCTGCATTTTACAGAAATGCATTAAAACCACAGTTGTCGTGAAATTCAGTAAGCATCTTTAAGAAGGTCTCCTTCCATTTCCCAGTGCATTTATCTTTTCCTCTATTCTCTCTCACACACACTACAATGGTGATATTTTCAGAGGATAGCTGTGTCTGCTGTAGATTTGAGTCCAGTAGATTTTATTGTCTGATGAAGGGAACTTTGACTCTTGAAAGCTTATCCCCTGTATATCTTCTTGGTTTCAAAGGTTCTGTGGCTCTCAGCAGTGATGCGAACATATGTATCCTTGTGGCTAGGTTCCCTGTGCTGTCTTACAGTCCAGTCTGAGCTGTAAGATCTCATCAGTCCCTGCATGTATGGTGCCTGGGCTATCCGGAGAAAAGGTGTTGGGACTTTGGGACTAATCTCAGTCCTGGCTCCCTCCAGAAAAATAGAGCTGCAGAGTTACAGGGCATTTTGAAAGTATGTAGCTATAGTTACCTTTGTGGATGAGACACAGATCCAGACTCACAGTGCTTTGAGATTTAAAAGAGAGAACAATCTTTACTGGAAAGATTATTTACAGACAGATAGGATATTCATCTGCTTCAGTCTCCTTACTGAAGCAGAGTACAAAAGCTTAAAGAGCAGTTACAAAAGAAATGCATTGCAAGCCCTCTGGCTAGCTCCAGGCAGGACTACATCCCACACTTCAACAAATGGAGAGAGCTGAGAGCCTAATGGCTGCTCCTTGCTTCAGCAAATGACACACACTGATTTGCTCTTCTTGAAGAAAGAGAGAGTAATCTTTACTGGAAAGATTATTTACAGAAATATATCATATCCATCTGCTTCAGTCTCCTTACATCTGATTCCCAGGCAACCATGATCAGTTCCCTCAGAGAAAATGGCTGCTTTGGAGGGTGGTCTCTATGGCATTGTATCACACTGAGGTCTCTCCCCCCCCAACCCTACCCTTCACCAAATTCCCAAATCAGAGCAGGCAGTCCGACTTTGAATTGGTATGCTTCTTTGAAGGGGGGAGTGGGAGAGATTTGGAGACTGCTGTTTTCTTTTTTTCTCATGTGACCTTGATTTTGTATGGGCCAAATGAAGAGCTGAGTTGTGCCATGCCCAGGAATGCAATGGACCTAACACCAACATCATCTGGAAGCGGGCATATGTCCCATGACTGGATGAATGCTGACTGGGCCAAATTCCTCATGCAGAATGAGTCTGTGTGAGGCCAGATGCTGGACTAGATAGACTACATTTTTGACCCAGCAAGGCTCTTATTCTGTTCTAATGAAGGCCTTGGCTTTTATACCTTGTTGTTAGCCATCCAGAAGAGCTGGTTAACTACTATATGAAATGGGATGCTGGATTAGAGGGACCATTGTACTGATCCAGCAGACCTCTTTTTATGTTCTTATGAAGGTTTTAGCCTCTCTGCCCTGTTGTTGGCCCTCCAGAGAGACTGGTTGGCCACTGTGTGAGGCAGGATGCTGGACTAAATTGACCATTGGTCTGATCCAGCTGGACTTTTCTGGTATTCTCACATTCTTTAAAGATGAAGCCCTCTCATCTTCACCCCATCATTTCATTCATTCATTCATTCATTCATTCATTCATTCATTCATTCATTCATTCATTCATTCATTCATTCATTCATTCATTCATATTCTGCCTCCTCCCCAGAGGCTCAGGGCGGTTTACATAAAACATATAAACCAAATCTTTGTCAATACTCCTCAAAACGTAACGTATTTCTTCATCGCCCCTTTCACCAGCAGCAGCTGATGCCTCTAGCGTTGTGGCTCTCCATCACCTCTTTCTGTGTGCCAAAGAAACCCTATTTAGAATGATCAGTGGTTTTTACTGAAACTGTTTTTGCTTCCCTCAAATGTCCTCAGCTCAAAACTACACTCCTGGTGACGGTTGATGTGGATTTTGATCACTCTGCTCATTTTTTACAAAAACTTTATTTGATTGTTTCCTATTCTTCCAGCCATATGTCGGTAGGCTTTGGGAAATGAATCATTGGATTTTACGGCTATTTAAAATATGTGCCAGACAGTCCATAAAATTAGAAAACAGCGATTTCAAGATCAGATAATGACTGGAACACTCAATGCCCAAATTAACAAAAGTGTCCCAAATATCAGACCTGGTTTTAACAAAGGACAATGCCGTAGGATGTGTGATACAGTTTCTATTGCTCCAAGTCTTCACTGGAAGTCTTCAAGCAAAGGTTGGACACACACTTTTCTTGGATGCTTTAGGATGCTTAGGGCTAATCCTGCGTTGAGCAGGGGGTTGGACTAGATGGCCTGTATGGCCCCTTCCAGCTCTATGATTCTAAGAAATGTCTTTAAGCCTTCAAATATATTCGGTGTACTCATTTTATCCAACAAAAGTTTGCAAATAACAAAAAATGTTTCCATTGGATATTTCTGTGTAAGGCAAGGTTTTTATTCACATGTATTGCACAAGAGCAGTTATGACGGGCTGCCACCCGGTTTTTGGGTCGCAGCAAATAGCTCCGTTTCTTCCTGGCTCTGCACGGGGGAACGTTTGGTCCGCTGGACCCCATCTACCCAGAAGCTGCCTGGGACATTTCCCTCCCTTCTAGGATGCTGTAGTCAGGCGTGGGTGGAGAGGATCCAGACCAGGATGGCCCAATTCTTCTGCAGCCACACATCCCAGGCCTGGAGGAGCCCAATGGAAAAGAAGGGAATGCTGATTTATCTGTGCAGACCAACAAAGGGACTGAGACACACCAGGCCCAGAACCACCCCAGACCCAGAACTACCCCTAGACCAGCAACGACATGGTGCAGCAGAGGGAATTTGGCCCAACCCGTAACAAGCAGTGAGTCAGACCAGTTTGGTGTAGTGGTTAGGAGTGTGGACTTCTAGTCTGGTGAGCTGGGTTCAATTCTGCACTCTCCGACGTGCAGCCAGCTGGGTGACCTTGGGCTCGCCACGGCGCTGATAAAACTGTTCTAACAGATATTAATCAGGGCTCTCTCTGCCTCACTTCCCTCACAGGGAGTCTGTGGTGGGGAGAGGAAAGGGAAGGCTTTGAGACTCCTTTGGGTAGAGAAAAGTGGCATACAAGAGTTCTTCTCTCCCCCCCCCCCCCACCCCGCTGTTAAATAGATAGCTCATGTCTCTGGTCTGTGTAAAAATACTAAGCAATAAAAGCATACTAACATGTTAAGGTTGGGAAGAGAACATGAGGATAGGTAAAAGGACCATGAGAGCCAGTTTGGTTTAGTGGTTAGGAGTGTAGACTTCTAATCTGGTGAGCCAGGTTCAATTCTGCGCTCCCCCACATGCAGCCAGCTGGGTGACCTTGGGCTCGCCATGGTGCTGATAAAGCTGTTTTGACCGAGCAGGAATATCAGGGCTCTCTCAGCCTCATCTTCCTCACAGTGTGTCTGTTGTGGTGAGAGGAAAGCGAAGGCGAATATAAACCACTTTGAGACTCCTTCGGGTAGAGAAAAGTTGCATATAAGAACCAACTCTTCTTCTTCTTCTTCATCGTGCAGTAACAGTCAGAGAGAAACTTTCTCACCTCCTCCTTTCCACTGCAAGAAAAATACCCCCCCACCACCACCACTGCTTTGAGACTCCTTTGGGTAGTATAATATGGAAAACAAAAACAAAAAAACCCTTCTTCGTCTTCTCGAAGACCGTTTACGCACTGAGGGTTTCATGCTGGGCTGCAGGCTGGAGTTTTAGTTGTGGCAGGTTGCCCCACCTCTTCCTGCATTTGGCCCAGTGCACCTCATCTGCCCCCGATTTGTGCTCCTGCACAGGAGCTGGGGCAGTAAAGTTCCCAGTGCATAAACGGTCTTAGATGTACCCGGAAGTTTGTTCCTGTTGAACTACGAAGTTTTGAATTAAGGCATCCGTTTGATATTTTGCTTGCCATCGGAAGATCAGGTTGGGCCCCACTGCAAACGTCTCGAACGACAAACAGAATGAAATGGCAAAATATTGTGGTCCAGTCTCTTTGGAAGACAATTAAACCAATCAGACGACTGCAATTTCCAGCTTAACATACCTGACAAAGTGGGTTGGAGGATATAACTGATGACTCCATCTCTTCTGCTCTGGCCTGAGCCTCTTCAAGGAAGAGTGAAAAGTAATTAATAACATAATCTGATCCATAAAGTCAGAACTTGGCTAGTCTCTTCTGCATCATTTGGCAGCGTACTAACAACTTACGGTACATTACCTCACTTTTCTGCAAATTGAATTGAAGGCCATAAATTACAACACAAGGCCATTACTATTGGTAAATCTTGTAAATAATTCAGTCTCTCAAGAGAAATGTAAATAATCCAGTGCTGTGGTCTAGTTCTGTGGTATCGATGATTGTAGCACCTCTGTGTTGCTCTTGATTTCTGTTTGGAGCATCTGCACTTCAGGGGGAGGAGATATTTTTAAAAAGCTCACAGCAGAAATGCATAGGAGTGCCTTCAGAGAGTGTTGGATCTGCTTACTTGAGCTATTATCTTACTAAAGAAAAATCCAATACTTATGCTGTATATTAAGGGTCATTGAGACACTTGTGACATAAGGCAACCGGTGAGGTCATGACCTCCAAAACAGCTTGTCATTAACAGCCGTGTTCACATCTGGCAAACTGAGGATCATGGCTTCCTTTATTGAGCCTATCCATCTCTTGGTGGATCATTTTATATTCCTAGAATCATAGAATCATAGAGTTGGAAGGGACCTCATGGGTCATCTAGTCCAACCCTCTGCACTATGCAAGACACTCACAACCCTATCGCTCATCTACTGTAACCTGCCACCCCTTTGCCTTCACAGAATCAGCCTCTCCGTCAGATAGCTATCTAGCCTCTGTTTAAAAATTTCCAAAGATGGAGAACCAACCACCTCTTAAGGAAGCCTGTTCCACTGAGAAACTGCTCTAACTGTCAGGAACTTCTTCCGGATGTTTAGACGGAATTTCTTTTGAATTAATTTCATCCCATTCGTTCTGGTCTGTCCCTCTGGGGCAAGAGAGAACAATTCTGCTCCATCCTCCATATGGCACCCTTTTAAATACTTGAAGATGGTTATCAGATCCCCTCTCAGTCGTCTCCTCTCTAGGCTAAACAGACCAAGCTCCCCCAACCTTTCTTCATGTGTCTTGGTCTCCAAACCCCTCACCATCTTTGTTGCCCTCCTCTGGACACGTTCCAGTTTGTCAACATCCCTCTTCAATTGGGGTGACCAAAACTGAACACAGTACTCCAAGCGAGGCCCAACCAGAGCAGAGTACAGCAGTACCATCACCTCCCGTCATCTGGACACGATACTCCGTTTGATACAGCCCAAAATCCCATTTGCCTTTTTTAGTCATTGAGTCACACTGCTGACTCATGTTCAATGTATGGTCTACTAAGACTCTTTGATACCTTTTTGCACATGCTACTGCCAAGACAAGTCTCCCCCATCTTATATGGGTGTATTTGGTTTTTCCTACCTAAATACAGAACTTTACATTTGTCCCTATTGAACTTCATTTTATTCAGTTTAGCCCACTTCTCGAGCCTATCAACATCATCCTGTATTCTGTTGCTGCTAGCTTCAATTCTTCCTAGCATGATTATCTTTCCCAGTGACTCTTGTCTTCTCATAATGTGACCAAAGTCATGTCAATCCGAAACTTGGGTCCTGCTGGGTCACCACTCTTTTTGCACCTGAGCAGCAACTGGCCCTGTGGGTCCTCGAGCGTAAATGCACACAAATAAAACAGACCTTTGCACATACGTATAAAGATTTATTAGATAGTGCTGGCATTGCAATCAGCAAGTGATTGGTTGAAGTCAGTCTTGAAGGGCTGTTGTTGTTTAGGCAGCTGAGCTATACCTGTGTGCTCACCAGTGCTTCAAGTGGTCACGGGTGAGATTGCAATCAACACTCCCTCCCCCAGCACTTGTCCTGGGGATTCCTTTGTTTAAGGTGGGCTCCTGCCCACTTCCTTTTTCTTAAAGAAGAACAGTGTGTGTATTTTGCCAAAGCAAGGAGCAGCAGCCATTAAGGCTATGTGCAGATGTGTAGGCATGTAGTCTGCTTGAGCCAGCCATAACTTTTAAACTTTTATATTCTGCTTCAATAAGGAGACTGAGGCAAATTAACATGATATAATTTTCTGTAAATAACCACGCAATAAAGATTCTCTCTTTTAAATCTCAAATGTGCTGCGATCTGTACCTTTGTTGTTGTTGTTGTTATGTGCGAAGTCGTGTCCGACCCATCGCGACCCCATGGACAATGATCCTCCAGGCCTTCCTGTCCTCTACCATTCCCCGGAGTCCATTTAAGCTTGCACCTACTGCTTCAGTGACTCCATCCATCCACCTCATTCTCTGTCGTCCCCTTCTTCTTTTGCCCTCGATCTCTCCCAGCATTAGGCTCTTCTCCAGGGAGTCCTTCCTTCTCATGAGGTGGCCAAAATATTTGAGTTTCATCTTCAGGATCTGGCCTTCTAAAGAGCAGTCAGGGCTGATCTCCTCGAGGACTGACCGGTTTGTTCGCCTTGCAGTCCAAGGGACTCGCAAGAGTCTTCTCCAGCACCAGAGTTCAAAAGCCTCAATTCTTTGACGCTCGGCCTTCCTTATGGTCCAACTTTCGCAGCCATACATTGCAACTGGGAAGACCATAGCCTTGACTAAACGCACTTTTGTTGGCAGGGTAATGTCTCTGCTTTTTAGGATGCTGTCTAGATTTGCCATAGCTTTCCTCCCCAGGAGCAAGCGTCTTTTAATTTCTTTGCTGCAGTCCCCATCTGCAGTGATCTTGGAGCCCAGGAAAATAAAATCTGTCACTATCTCCATTTCTTCCCCTTCTATTTGCCAGGAATTGAGAGGGCCGGATGCCATGATCTTTGTTTTCTTGATGTTGAGTTTCAAGCCAACTTTTGCACTCTCCTCCTTCACCCGCATCAACAGGCTCTTTAGTTCCTCTTCACTTTCTGCCATTAGAGTGGTATCATCTGCATATCTGAGGTTGTTGATATTTCTCCCTGCAATCTTGATCCCAATTTGTGACTCCTCTAATCCCGCATTTCTCATGATGTGCTCTGCATACAAGTTAAATAGGCAAGGCGACAGTATACAGCCTTGCCGAACTCCTTTCTCAATTTTGAACCAGTCAGTGATTCCATGTTCAGTTCTCACTGTTGCTTCTTGACCTGCATATAAATTTCTCAAGAGACAAATAAGATGCTCTGGTATTCCCATCTCTTTAAGAACTTGCCACAATTTGTTGTGCTCCACACAATCAAAGGCTTTAGCATAGTCAATGAAGCAGAAGTAGACGTTCTTCTGGTACTCCCTAGCTTTCTCCATGATCCAGCGTATGTTGGCAATTTGATCTCTAGTTCCTCTGCCTCTTCGAAATCCTGCCTGTACTTCTGGAAGTTCTCGGTCCACATATTGCTGGAGCCTAGCTTGTAGGATTTTGAGCATAACTTTGCTAGCATGAGAAATTAGTGCAATGGTGCGGTAGTTTGAACATTCTTTGGCATTGCCCTTCTTTGGGATTGGAATGTAAACTGACCTTTTCCAATCCTGTGGCCATTGTTGAGTTTTCCAAATTTGCTGGCATATTGAGTGTAGCACTTTTACTGCATCGTCCTTTAAGATTTTGAATAGTTCAACTGGAATGCTGTCACTACCACTAGCTTTATTGTTGCTCAGACTTCCTAAGGCCCATTTGACTTCACATTCCAGGATGTCTGGCTCCAGGTCAGTAACTACCCCATTGTGGTCATCAGGGATATTAAGCTCGCTCTTGTATAGTTCTTCTGTATAATTTTGCCACCTTTGTTTGATCTCTTCTGCTTCTGTGAGGTCCCTACCATTTTGGTCCCTTATCATACCCATCTTTGCATGAAACGTTCTCTTCATATCTCCAATTTTCTTGAAAAGATCTCTGGTCCTCCCCATTCTATTGTTTTCTTCTATTTGCTTGCACTGTTCATTTAAGAAGGCATTCTTATCTCTTCTAGCTTTTCTCTGGAATTCTGCATTCAATTGGGTGTATCTTTCTCTTTCTCCCTTGCCTTTCACTTCCCTTCTCTCCTTAGCTATTTGTAAAGCTTCCTCAGACAGCCATTTTGATTTCTTGCATTTCTTTTTCTTTGGGATGGTTTTAGTTGCTACCTCTTGTACAATGTTGCGAACCTCCGTCCATAGTTCTTCAGGCACTCTGTCTATCAGATCTAATTCCTTAAATCTATTTGTCACCTCCACTGTGTATTCGTCAGGGATATGATTTAGTTCATACCTGAGTGGCCTAGTGCTTTTCCCTACATTCTTCAATTTAAGCCTAAATTTTGCAACAAGAAGCTCATGATCTGAACCACAATCAGCTCCTGGTCTTGTTTTTATTGACTGGACTAGATATTAAGCCCGCTGTGGGCAAAATACAGCGGGCCCTAGCATGATGGATGGGTGGAGGGATGGGGTGAAGGAAGGAGGAAAAGGAGAAAGAGAGACAGAAAGACAGAAAGAAAGGGAGGAAGATAGAGACAGAAGAAGAGGGAGAGAAACAGGTAGCCAGAAAGAGGCAGATGGAAGAGAGGGAAGAAGGGAGAAAGGGAAAAACAAAAGGAATGCTGGGAGGAAGGGAAGGAGAAAGGGAATGCTGGGAGGAAGAAAGGGAATGCTGGGAGGAAGGGAAGGAGAAAGGGAATGCTGGGAGGAAGGGAAGGAGAAAGGGAATGCTGGGAGGAAGGGAGGAACAGAGTAAGGTAGGTGGCCTTGGGACCTTCTGCTGGGCCCAGGGGCAGGCTCGGCTGCCCCAGGGCCCAGCAGAAGGCTCAGGACGGGGGCGGCGGGCTTTGCGGCCTACTGCCGGGCCCAGGGGCAGGCTCGGCTGCCCCAGGGCCCAGCAGAAGTCCCGGGAAGGGGGCGGCGGGCTTTGCGGCCTACTGCCGGGCCCAGGGGCAGGCTCGGCTGCCCCAGGGCCCAGCAGAAGGCTCGGGACGGGGGCGGCGGGCTTTGCGGCCTACTGCCGGGCCCAGGGGCAGGCTCGGCTGCCCCAGGGCCCGGCAGAAGGCTCGGGACGGGGGCGGCGGGCTTTGCGGCCTACTGCCGGGCCCAGGGGCAGGCTCGGCTGCCCCAGGGCCCGGCAGAAGGCTCGGGACGGGGGCGGCGGGCTTTGCGGCCTACTGCCGGGCCCAGGGGCAGGCTCGGCTGCCCCAGGGCCCGGCAGAAGGCTCTGGACGGGGGCGGCGGGCTTTGCGGCCTACTGCCGGGCCCAGGGGCAGGCTCGGCTGCCCCAGGGCCCGGCAGAAGGCTCTGGACGGGGGCGGCGGGCTTTGCGGCCTACTGCCGGGCCCAGGGGCAGGCTCGGCTGCCCCAGGGCCCGGCAGAAGGCTCTGGACGGGGGCGGCGGGCTTTGCGGCCTACTGCCGGGCCCAGGGGCAGGCTCGGCTGCCCCAGGGCCCGGCAGAAGGCTCGGGACGGGGGCGGCGGGCTTTGCGGCCTACTGCCGGGCCCAGGGGCAGGCTCGGCTGCCCCAGGGCCCGGCAGAAGGCTCTGGACGGGGGCGGCGGGCTTTGCGGCCTACTGCCGGGCCCAGGGGCAGGCTCGGCTGCCCCAGGGCCCGGCAGAAGGCTCGGGACGGGGGCGGCGGGCTTTGCGGCCTACTGCCGGGCCCAGGGGCAGGCTCGGCTGCCCCAGGGCCCGGCAGAAGGCTCGGGACTTTGGGAGTGGGCTTTGTGGCCTTCTGGCGGGCCCAAGGGCAGGTGAGCCTGCCCCAGGGCCCGGCAGAAGGCTCCCTGGGCGAGGGGAAGCCGGCCGGAGGACTTACCGCTGGGGAAGGCTTCTTCCTCTGAGCGGCAACTCCCCGGCCGGCCCAGGCGAGGCTGGGCCAACCAGCCAATGGGGAGCCGCGCTTTGCGCGGCTCCCCATTGGCTGCTTGGCCCTCGAGTGACACTCGGAGGGCCCAATCAGGAGCCGCTTCGCGGCTCCTGATTGGGCCCTCCGAGTTTTTATCCCGGACAGGGCCCGCCCTAACTCCTCCCCACTTGCCCTTACTCCTTTATTCCTCCCGCTCCTCCGGAGCGGGGGGAGGGTTAAAGATAGAACTTTTCCATCTTTGGCTGCAGAGCACATAGTCAATCTGATTTCTGTGTTGACCGTCTGGTGATGTCCATGTGTAGAGTCGTCTCTTGGGTTGCTGGAAAAGAGTGTTTGCTATGACCATTGTATTCTCTTGACAAAATTCTACCAGCCTGTGCCCTGCTTCATTTTGTACTCCAAGGCCAAACTTGCCTGTTATCCCGGTTATCTTTTGGCTTCCTACTTTAGCATTCCAATCCCCCATGATGATAAGCACATCATTTTTGGGCGTTGCTTCTAGAAGGTGTTGTAGGGCTTCATAGAACTGATCAACTTCATCCTCTTCAGCAGCAGTGGTTGGGGCGTAGACCTGGATCACTGTGATGTTGAATGGTTTGCCTTGGATTCGAACTGAGATCATTCTGTCATTTTGGGGATTGTATCCCAAGACTGCTTTTCCTACTCTCTTATTGATTATGAAGGCTACTCCATTTCTTCTGCGAGATTCTTGTCCACAGTAGTATACCTGATGGTCATCTGAATTAAATTCACCCATTCCTGTCCATTTTAGTTCACTGATTCCTAAAATGTCGATGTTCAGTCTTCTCATTTCTTGTTTAACCACGTCCAGCTTGCCTTGATTCATGGATCTGACGTTCCAGGTTCCTATGGAATAAAAATCTTTACAGCATCGGACTGTCTTTTCGCCACCAGTTACTTCCACAACTGAGCGTCCTTTCGGCTTTGGCCCAGCCGCTTCATTCATTCTGGCGCTACTCGTACTAGCCGTCTGCTCATCCCCAGTAGCATATTGGACACCTTCCGACCTGAGGGGCTCATCTTCCAGCGTCATATCGTTATGCCTATTGGAACTGTCCATAGAGTTTTCATGGCAAAGATACTGGAGTGGTTTGCCATTTCCTTCTCCAGTGGATCACCTTTTGTCAGAGCTCTCAGCTATGACCTGTCCGTCTTGGGTGGCCCTGCACGGCATAGCTCATAGCTTCACTGAACTACGCAAGCCCCCTTGCCACAACAAGGCAGCGATCCTTGAAGGGGGGATCTGTACCTTATCCACACATAACTGCATAACTTCAAAACCCTCTGGAACTCTGCAGCTCTATTTTTTTGTAAGAAGAAGAGTTGGTTTTTATATGTTGCTTTTCTCTGCCCAAAGGAGTCTCAAAGCGGTTTACAGTCGCCTTCCCTTTCCTCTCCCCACAACAGACACCCTGTGAGGGAGGTGTGGCTGACAGAGCCCTGATATTACTGAAGAAGATGAAGAGTTAGTTCTTAGATGTCACTTTTCTCTACCCAAAGGAGTCTCATAGTGGTTTACAGTCACCTTCCCTTTCCTCCCCCGCGCAACAGACACTCTGTGAGGGAGGTGAGGCAGAGAGAGCCCTGATATTACTGCTTGGGCAAAACATCTTTATCAGTGCCATGGTGAGCCCAAGTTCACCCGGCTGGTTGCATGTGGGGGAGTGCAAAATTGAACCTGGCTTGCCAGATTTGAAATCCATACTCCTAACCACTACACCAACCACTACACAATTGTAATGACAATTGTAAAGATTATAATGAGGAGGAAATTGGGGAGAAAGTTTTCTGCTTGTTTGTTTTATGGACCCTGCAATGTATAGTAACATTTGAAGAATATGATTTGTTATATGTAACCCCTTTGCCTCTTTTGTATCCCACTTTTATTTCTAACCTTTTTCTTAAAATTAAAATATAGAGAGGGAATTCTTTATTGCCTACCACAATGGTGCTGGCACTGTCAGCGCCACAAATCATTACAAAGTTTACAACTCTAAACTTCTGTCAATTATTTTTGATACTTCTTGGAGAACAGGTGAAGTGTCAGATGATTGGAGGTGGGTGAATGTTGTCCCCATCTTCAAGGAAAAAGGAGGATCCAGGTAACTACTGACCTGTCAGCTTGACATCTGTAGCTTGCAAAGTTTTGAAACAAATAATCAAACAGTCCTTGAGCAGCTGGAACTGAGAGCTGTGATTTCTGAGACTCAGCATCAGTTTCACAAGAACAAGTCATGTCAGACCAACCTTATCTCTTTTTTTCGAGAAAGTGACTACCTTGCTGGATCAGTGGAATGCTGTGGACATAGTTTATCTGGATTTCAGTAAAGCTTTTGATAAGGTTCCACATGATATTCTTGTTGGCAAGTTGGTAAAATGTGGTATGGATCCTAATTCTGTCAGGTGGATTCAGCATCCTCTTGGAGAAGAGTGACAAGTGGAATGCTCCTGGGATCTGTCCTGGGGCCTGTGTTGTTCAACCTATTTATAAATGATTTGGATGAGGGATAAGAGGGGGTACATTAAATATACAGATGATACTAAACTGGGAGGGGTAGCAAACACAACCAAAGACAGAATCGGAATACAGGATGAACTTGATAGGCTCGAGAAGTGGACTATACTGAATAAAATGAAATCCAATAGGGAAAAATGTAAAGTTTTGCATTTAGATAGGAGAAAAAAACAATTTATAACAGTAGAGGATGGGGGAGACTTGTCTTGGCAGTAGTATGTGCAAAAAGGATCTAGGAGGTTGGAGAGGCTGATTCTGTGAAGGTTCAAGGGGGTGACAGGTTACAGTGGATGAGTGATAGTGTTGTGACTGTCTTGGAATTTAAAGAGGGGATAGTGAGTGCTACCCTAAAATGGCTGCCACAGAAGGCGGAGCTAAGCCCAAAATGGATGCTGTGGCAGCCATGGAACACACTTCTATTTGAATAAAGGTAGCCAAAGCAGTGGTCCTACCTGTCTTCAGAAAAAGCTTTGCTGGTGCCCGGGGAAGTTGCAGCAGGTGCCATGGTTCCCCCGTAAGCCCCACTGAGGAGCATTTCAGCATCACACCGCATAGACTATGTGGCTCTAGGTGCAAACAGGTATTTTGTTTTACTCTTGGTAACCTTCACCTATCTACAAAGCAATCTCATCTTGGCCATTAAGTCAACCTGCCCTTTGTGTGTGTATATGTGGCATTGTGTAGTACGCAAATCCCAGCAGCCTTTGCTCCATGTGTCGAATGCTTGAAGCATTAAAAAATATATGTTCTATTTTAACTCTGCTGAACAAACAATTCCTCTATTACATCCCATTTATTGTGTTTCCAGGTTCTGCCCTTCTATTCCCCTTTGAGTTACTTTCCCATTGTCGCCGCTTAGCACGAAGCGCTTCTAATAAAACGGCTCTTAATGGGGGGAGTGCCTGTTCTTCCTCTCTGCTGGGTGTTACTTTAAACAAAACAAACAGCATAATTCAATGCAACATGATGCATTGTTTCATGCCGACACAACCATGAGCCTATTAGAATCGTTGTCTTCCTTCGATTTTCATTTAAAACCACAAAGGCATCATCTGAAACTCTTGCCTACCTGGGTAATTGCTTTGATACTGATGGTATCTCATGAGCGTACTCTGGAGAACTTTAAGCCTTGGTACATGAGGTGATAATTGCTGTTCTATGGAAGATCTGTTGTGGGCATGATTGAAGAGCATAAGAAGGGGGCATCACAGGAGATACGGAGCTAGCACATTCCGATTAGGGATTTTCTGATATTTTCATATCGTCTCTACCCGTGTCCTGATTGGCTGTGCTAGAGACTTCTCCTTTGAGCTCATTTCCTCTATTTCCCTCAAGATTATTTAGTCAGATAGACAGTTAGGACTAATCTCTCTCCTCTCTTGCTCTCAAAGTTTGTTTTTGTTCCGAATGTTACTGTTTTATTCTTTTAAGCAGCTCGTGATTTGCTCTTTTGTATATTTAAACTGTGTCAAAAATAATTTCATGGCGTCAAGCACAAGAAAAGATAATACAATATCGGTAAGAGAAATAATTGGGCTGAACCATCAGCTAACTTTGCCATGGCTTTCCTTCACTCTATTGTCTTCATTCCTCTGAGGCTGATTTTGCACAGGCGGAAAAGGCCCAGAGGACGCTCATATGGAAGCGGGCTGTTGGCGGAACCAACCCACTTTTGTCTTGCAGGCCCAGTTCCGTCCTCGCCCATCCCTTGTTCTGGCTGCCAACTTCAGGTGAGTGGCAAAACAAACTGTCTAAGTAACAGCCGCCACCACCTGGCTAAAGTACAGGGTCGCAACTGGGAGAGCCAGAACCCCTAGCTGCCCCTTCCACCCCTGAGGCCTTGCCTCTGAGATCTCCCACAGCCCTGGCTCCTGAGGACTGTGAGGGATGAGATAAGAGGAAGAGGAAGAGGAAGAGGAAGAGGAAGAGGAAGAGGAAGAGTTGGTTCTTATATGCTGCTTTTCCCTACCCAAAGGAGGCTCAAAGTGGCTTACAGTCGCCTTCCGTTTCCTCTCCTCACAACAGACACCCTGGGTGAGGTGGGTGAGGCTGAGAGAGCCCTGATATCACCGCTCAATCAGAACAGCTTTATCAGTGCCGTGGCGAGCCCAAGATCACCCAGCTGGTTGCATGTGGGGGAGCGCAGAACCGAACCCGGCATGCCAGATTAGAATTCCGCACTCCTAACCACTACACCAAACTGGCTTTCAGATACTGCAAGGGTTCACCCCCCTGGGTCTTCCCATTGTACTTCTGCTTGCATTTCCGAGGTGGGTGAGCACGATGTGGATCAGAGAACCACGGCCCACTTCCAATTTATAAAATATTAATTAAAAGCACGAGGTTCTCCCATGCAAACACTAAATCTTGCTTAGCTTCTGAGCTCTGATCAGATCAGGCTAGTCAGACCTGTTGGGGCTGCTACATGAAGCAATTAGGTTTTATTAAATGGCTAACCTGCAGCACTGCAAATCTCAGTATATCTTTTTAGGAGGACTGCAAGAGTTACCAGTGGTTTGGGTGGTTCTAGCTGGGCTCCAAACTTGGCAGCATTTTCACTGGCTTTGTGTATTGCTGGATACATATAAACATGTTGAATTTATTTTGGCATGATTGAGGCTACAACTTTTATTGTTCTGCCTATGCTCAAATGAGCATATTGCCTATGCTCAAATGAGCATAGGCAAACCAAATGTGAGGGGTGGATCCTCCAAACCAGGGGTAGTCAACCTGTGGTCCTCCAGATGTCCATGGACTACATTTCCCATGAGCCCCTGCCAGCAAATGCTGGCAGGGGCTCATGGGAATTGTAATCCATGGACATCTGGAGGACCACAGGTTGACTACTCCTGCTCCAAGCCCACTCCTCCTCATCCTGCAGCCAGCAGGCCATAGTCCCATGCGGAGGAGAATCCACCGACAGGCCCACCTGCGGGGTCCAAACAACATGTCTGTCAAGCTCCCCCCTCCATCAGGCCTGCTGGACCACCAGGAAGGTGAAGCTAAGGAGACGCCCATGGACTTCAGCCTCTATTGGGGTCCTCTTTGGCCATCTCACCATGTGTGGCAGCCATCTCCCTGTCAGGGAAGACACTGCTGCATATGCACCCGCTTGACCTCATAAGGAGCTTCCTGAACTAGGCAAAGCCTGACCAAAGGCGCAGGCTCAGCCCCAAAGGATTCAGCCCCAAACAAAGAACACTACCGAGTGAGGGGAAGGAGCACAGCTCCTACCCTGCTCCCACAAATGTTCATTTCCAATATAGGCCCAAAGCCATCCAGACATCATCCAAACATAAGTCCAAACAACATTCCACCAAATAGAACCTGTCCACCGCAAACAGGGGCTCCTGTCAAAAGGCAATGCATGGAAGCCAGGAAGTCCATCACGTTGCCCCACGGTCTGTCAAGCAAGAGACAGCAACCACCTCGCTGACGTCCTGCCTGGGCAAGTCAACCTCCTGGATGGGGGAAGATCTCAAAATGCTGCCCCTCCTCATCCTGCAGCCAACTGGCCACAATCCCATGGGGAGGGTAACCCCTGGCAGCAAGCTGACACGTGGGGCCTGAGCAACACACCTGTCAAGCTCCCCCTATCCCTCAGGCCTGCCATTCCCTGGTGAAGCCAAGGAGAAATCTATGGGTGCCAGCCTCTATTGGAGTCCCCCACTGCCACCTGACCATGTGTAGTAACCATCTCCCATCAGAAAAATGATGTTGCCGAGGCACATGCGCAGCCTCATAAGGAAGCTCCCGCACCTAGGCAGAACCCAGCAGGAAGATGCAGGCTCCACTCCAAAAGATCCTCCCCGAACAGCCACTGAAAGGGGAACAAACCCCCTCCCCAGGCACAATGCTCCAGCAGATTATACCACCGATGAAATTCCCAGGGGCTGTCTTGTCAAATGCACCAAAGACAGAACCAGATGCTAAATGGTAGGCAAGAATAGGCACAGGCTCCAGAACACACACACACCCTCTCCTGGACTCAGGATGGGTATTCACAATGCCAAGATATGCACCTGCAAAAGACCACTGAAAACGACATGTTATGAACAATCCAGTGCCTGGGATAAAAATCCAAACATGGTCGAATGCTTCAACATCACAACCTAGTTGGCCGCAAAGCCTTTGAGCCCCGGAGTGAATGTGAAGCATTATGGAGGAACCAGACCTATAAACAGTAATCAGGTTCAGATCCTCACGAGCCTGATATAGTCCAGTTGAACAGCACCTGCCCCAGTCATAGTTGAAACAAAAGCAGCTAGAAGGCAGGGAAGTCAAAGGAAAGATGGTGAATGTGCAATATGGGGTTCCTCCAAAACTTTTTTGCACCTATTAAACATAGTGAAATGCTTATCTTAAAGGTAAAGGTAAAGGTATCCCCTGTGTTAGCATTGAGTCATGTCTGACCCTTGGGGTGTCGCCCTCTAGCGTTTTCATGGCAGACTCAATACGGGGTGGTTTGCCAGTGCCTTCCCCAGTCATTACCGTTTACCCCCCAGCAAGCTGGGTACTAATTTTACCGACCTCGGAAGGATGGAAGGCTGAGACAACCTTGAGCCGGCTGCTGGGATTGAACTCCCAGCCTCATGAGCAAAGCTTTCAGACAGCTGCCTTACCACTCTGCGCCACAAGAGGCTCTTATGCTTATCTTACGTAGTCATTATATTCTGGCCCCTCCATATGACATCACCAACATCCAGCATCTGGGCAGTAACCAGCTGGCTACATCCTCCATTTTAAAGTACGAATTGGGGAATCGCATAAAGTGGATTCCCCAACCTATTTAGCGCTAGCTAAGGAGAGCAACCAGCAGGCAACCAACAGAGGGAAGCTATGGAGGCTCAAACACGTTAAAGGTGCCTGCCTCGTCCTGCCCTCGCACCCACCACCCTCTCCTATGTTTCCGGGGATGGGAATGGCTAACTTCCTGGAGCAACGAATAGGCAGACAAGTGTGCAGGCAATATAATTTCCCAAAGTTGTAACACAAAGCATGCCCCTCTAAAGTCCCCCCCCCCCAAAAAATCAGGAATGAGATTAATTTTTTAAAGTATCGACTTGTGATTCCATAAGGCGTGGCATTCAAAAAGCACTATGCATCTATGATTAGATGCCTAGGCATTTAAACGGAGAATTATGCATTCAAAAATATCAGCGGGCATCGTGGGACCTTTAAAGCATGGAGAAAGGGGATTGGTTGCCTGGATTGATTGACAGGCGGAAGGGAGCCTTGTATAAAGCATGTTGCTCCTTCCGCCATTTCCAGCAGCCAATGTGGAGGGTGAGAAGTGGGAAAAGCGGCAGACAAGAGCGAGACAACAAAAAGGTGAAGAGCGGCCAGGAGGCATGATAAAATTTAGAGCTATGCCGTTCAGCTGGCGTAACACTATTTTTACCTATGTGTGGAAATGCCCTTCTAGATTAATTTAAGGGGTAGGGCAGAACCTCAACTGTGAATGTGCACTAAGTGCTGCAGGTTGCAGCCCCCGAGGGCCTTGGCTTCAAGCCACCCCAAACCAAGAAACCCCAAAGTAGCTTCCCTCCCCTCCAGCACCCAAGACACAGGTGCTCTGGCCCCAATAGTTAGTTAATTAAGAATGCCGAAACTGTAGTTGTTGTTTTAATGGATTTTAATGGGGTTTTAAGATGTTGTAACCCACCACGAGCCGCAAGGGAGTGGCGGGGAATAAATTGAATAATGATAATAATGATAATAATGATAATGATGATAATGATGATGATGATGATGATGATGATGATGATGATAATAATAATAATAATAATAATAATAATAATAATATAATTCCATCAGAGTTAAGGAAAGAACAGTTTGTTATTTATATCCCGCCTCCACTACCAAGAGTCTCAAAGCAGCTGGCAATAGCTTTCCCTCCCCCCCCCCCCAACAACAGACATCCCTGAGGTGGGTGAGGCCAAAAAAGCTCCAAGGAGTACCACTCCAACACCCGGAAGTACATATCCACAGCTTTGGCCATGCTGAAAATCAAATATGCACATAGCTCCCAATCAAATCTTTTGCTAAGTATATTCTGTTCTGAAGGGCCTAACAGAAAGGAAGGGGGGAGATCAAATGAGGGGGGATTTTTCTGATTCCCCCTCCCATTACAGACCTACAGAAGTGCCGATATCTTACCATCAGCAGGAATAATCAGTGGGATCCAAGCCAAACTGAGTCCTGTGACTTACTATGACTCAGCACATTGCAGGAAGCATTTCATGTTCTCCATGTAATTACAGAGGTCTTATGCCAGAAAACAAGAGGTAATTGGACAGTGGGTAGACAAACATATTTAAATGAGTTAACCTAATGCAGAAGCCATAGTACAGCCTGTAGTACTTTTCCCATTTCTGTTTTGAATCTCTCACATATCCTCAATGGGATCCACGTGGTAGGAAAACACAGGGAGGAAGACCCTCCTCCCTACTCTTCCATTCGCAAATATACATGTGCATTCTGCAGGGGATTGGACTAGATGACCCTGGAGGTCTTGTCCAACTCCATGATTCTATGATTCTATACAGGCCTATAGGAGTTCAGCTGTAGGAAAACTGCAGTTTTCCCAGTGATGTCATCACAAGCCACCCAGTTCACATGAAAAGCAGAATACAAATACCTACCCCTCCTCTCCCCACAACAGACACCCCGTGAGGTAGGTGAGGATGGGAGAATTCTGAGAGATCTGTTCTACATGGACAAGAGAACTCAGGTTGGCCCCAAGCTTCCTAGTTGGCTGCATGCAGAGAAGATGTGGCGATCCAAACTTGACTCTCCAGATTGGAGGTGGTCACTCCCAACCACTACCACAAGCTGGCCCTGCATGCCAGTAGATGCTCCATTTCATAGCCAGAGCCCCTCCCCCTGGAGGAGGGGTGGAATAATCCTGCAGTATCCCTGGAGGACAAGACTCAGGCACAAGGGACCGGCACCTTTGATCCTTGCAGGAACTGGGTGCTTGAACCAAGGGAAAGCTCTGAGCCATCTACCATGATTATTGAACTCATACTCCCCTGCTCAGCCCACCAGAAGCCCAGCTTGGCAGCCATCTCCACTCCCCCCCTCAACTCCCTGGAGAAGAAGGGGGAAAGCCCCCTATATTACCCAGATCTGGAGGGGAGGAAGGGCTCCAGCACCTAACCCAACCTGGCAGCAGTCCCATCCCCCCCTCCTCAATTCCAAGGAAGAGGTGGGAAAAAGCTCTGAACTTATTAGGATTTGGAGGGAAAGAAGGGCTCCACCAATGGGCCTGACTCAGCAGCCAAGGATCTTGCAGCCAGCAGGGTGATATGCCTCCCGACTCCCACCAGCCGCCCATGCACGCAAACCTGCTGGGGCTCTGACCTAGTCATACTTGGCCACCTGAACTGGGCCATGCCCACACCTGGCCATGATTAAACGTGGCCAGCTGAATAGGTTCCACGTGGCCTAGCCTTGGGTAAATGGGTGAGGGGAACTGAGGCGGAGTGTTGATGAAATTAGTCCAAAGTGAGGTAATAGGTTCTCAGGAGACCTGTTGTCCTAAATTATGCATTTCTCTGGGGTAAGGACAGGCCATTGACTAGCCATCTACTCTTACTCACACTTCTCAATTACATATCCATGTTTGGCTTGATCTGGCATCAATTCTGTGTCATTTTGGGCCAGGCAGCGCATTACACTTATGTTCCTTGAGGTGATATTGCGGGAAGGGTGTTTATGGTTTTCTAACTATAAATTGCCCATTAGTGCGGAAAGGGTCTGACTGCTAACAATTCCCCTCAAGGATGGACAAAAATAGGAGAGAGCTGGCAGGGATGGGAGGTTGCCCACTATGGTAAGCAACCAGATAGGCCTAAGGACTAAACTCATGAAAGAGTCCTTTCTTCATTATCCAAATTTCACAAAAAAATCTTATTAGGAAACTCTTCCAGTATGGTGGCCAAAAGACCAATTTTATAGTAGAATCAACAAAATCAAGTCCTACATTGGGCGTTCTATTCGGTCCACTGCAAACAGTTTAATGTTGCATTCCAGTTTTCTACAGGGCATTGTTTTAGACCTCCATGAATTCGTGGCTATTCCTGTTTCTGAATTCACTTTCAGGAATCCGAGCATCCATAAATGATGAGTTGTATGAAAGCCCATCCTGAAATTTAGGACTAATGACCCCTGCCATGGCCATTTAACTTTTTTACAGGGAAGGAAATCATGATGAACCGATTCTCCAGGGCTTTCCTTCTCGGGGCTGCAGTAATCAAAGCTGGAGCGGCTGCCACTGTGCATAATCGGTCATGGAGAGAAAATACTATAAGCATTTAGGTTGCAGGTAGGTTACTGCAGTGTGATTTTAGGTTACAGGATGTACATTATTTGAATGTTCTCATAGAGAGAAAATACTATATGCATTCAGAAATCTTATGTCTGTGTGTGTGTGTAAAGTAGGAGAACTTCAGATCTACACTGCTCCATCTGAAGCTGACCTCAAGTAGGTTCTCCAGGGTATTGTTTTTTATAGACAAAAGTATGACTTTGTCTAACGTAAGCTACACCATCAAGCTCAGCATCATGAACTGATTGGCTGAAGTTCTCCAAGGTCTCAGGCAAAGAATGGAGATCAGGCGGGGGGGGGGGGAGAATCTCAGCCCTTCTACATGCAAAACATATCATCTCTACTGAGAGTTTTTGGGGAGCAGTCGGGTTGCAGCTGACTCATGGTTTTCAAGACAAGAACTGTTCAGATGTGGTTGGCCATTGCCTGCCTCTGTATAGCAACCCTAGATGCCTTCAGTGGTCTCCCATCCAAGTACTAACCAGGTCCAACTCTGCTTAGCTTCTGAGATTTGATGAGATTGGAGGAGCCTGGGTCATCTAGGTCAGGGCAAAAATCCAGTTACAGTGGACTTATAGTAACCTCTAATGGGTTTTTCAAAGGAAGAGACATGCAGAGGAGGTTTCCTATTGACTACCTCTGCATAGACTTCCTTGGTGTTCTCCTACCCAAATAGAAGAAGAGTTGGTTCTTATATGCTGCTTTTCTCTACCCGAAGGAGTCTCAAAGCGGCTTACAATCACCTTCTCTTTCCTCTCCCCACAACAGACATCCCTCTGTGAGGGAGGTGAGGCTGAGAGAGCCCTGATATTACTGAAGAAGAGTTGGTTCTTATATGCTGCTTTTCTCTACCCAAAGGAGTCTCAAAGTGGCTTACATTCACCTTCCCTTTCCTCTCCCCACAACAGACACCCTGTGGGGGAGGTGATGGTGAGAGAGCCCTGAGATTACTGATCGGTCAGAGCAGCTTTATCAGTGCCATGGTGAGCCCAAGGTCACCCAGCTGGCTGCATGTAGGGGAGCACAGAATCGAACCCAGTGTGCCAGATTAGAAGTCCGCACTGCTAACCACTACATCTAACTACACCAGGGTCAATTCTTTTTAGCTTCTGAGATGAAACTGGATAACCTGATCAGGATAGACTGGGCTACCCAGATCAATCACTTCCCAAATAATACTTATTAGCAGGCAGGAAGCCTGCTCAAATGAGTAAGATGGGCCAATCAGAAAACAGGAGGAGAATATTTGAACATTCCAGGAAGCTCCTAATCTAAATATGCTAACTACACATCTCTGATGACCCTTGTAGGGTATTCTTTTTATGATGATAAATTATGCACATTACATATCTTACATATTCCAAATGATGATTCCCCACTTATAAGATAGCAGGATTCAGGTTTAGTAGTATCTTAAAGACCAACAAGGTTTGCAAGGGATAAGCTTTTGAGAGTCAGAGCTCCTTTTGACTGATACAGGAGCTTTGACACTGGAAAGCTCATATCCTGGAAAATCTTGTTTGTCTTACATGGTTCCTGGTATTATATCTTGCTCTTCTAACACAGGCCACCCTGGCTTCACTCACTTGTAACTTGTCATTTGAGAACAAGTGAGTGAAATTAAGCTCACCAATCCAGGACAGTCATGGGTGCAATACCTCTTCTGTGGACTGCACTGGGAGACTTCATGTGCGCCAACGGATCAATTTTCCCCTTGCCGAACATCATTTCCATCCTGGGGGTGGGTAAAAATTTCTCCCAAGGTTGTTTCAAGCTAGCTAGTTAGAAGCTTTTAGCTTTATTAACACCAGGCTCTGCATTAACAGATCCTGTTTTCACACCCCTGATTGTTCTCTGAAATGGATTCCAGTCTCTACCTTTCTTTTCAGTGTGGATAAGCCGAGTTTGTTTGTTTTCTCCCCAGTGTGAACTCTGAGAAAGGAGAGCGGCTATATAAATATATGGAGGTCAAAAATGCCACCGGAGGGGAGAGCTGGGTCAAAGACGAACTGATCTAAGTTCATTTTTAGCAAGGTAGCCCACGATAGGGTCAGGGTCCAGTTCATTTGGAGATGACACCGCTGCTTCCAACAGCTCCAGAGGTCAAAGAACCAGCCATCGTTAAGGAAATCCCATGTGCATCAAACATGCATTAATAAGAGAGAAAGTCAACAGAGATTAGCTCCTCCCCCCTCTTATCTATGAAATGTGATTCTAAGGACAGTCAGGAGCAGGACCAAAGTGAGAACTAGATGGTTAAAGGATGTCCATAAGCTGTGATGTGATGAGCAAGCGACAGTAGACCCCCTGCGAGAGACAATCCGTCAGGTTTTGTCCTCGGGGTTCAAAGAAAGCGAATTATACAGTTCTGCACAGCCTGGCATATTGAACAGAAGACAAATAATTCCAGAAGTTATAGCAAGTGAAAAGATGGGAAGACTCAGGACAAAGCGAACGAGAAGTTATCAAAACAGTTCTGATCTGTGCGCATTGCTAGCCATATTTCGATACGTAGATATTTGCAGCCAGAAAGGTGTTGCTGGCGAATATTCCATAAATGCCAAGATGACTACCCAGGGTGGGTGAAAGTGTCAGCTTTGCTGTGGGAAAGCTTTTTCGTCCCGTTGAAAAGATCAATAAGCCAATGCCGTGGCCAGCAGTTTCCGCGAAATAAATATTGATTTCTTTCCTTCTTGAGACTTACCAATGGCTGTCAAATGTCCTCCTAAACTCTGGCGTTATTTCTTTTCACTGTTTTCCAGATTCTCCGGGCACTTTTTGGTTATTGTTTCATAGAATCATAGAGTTGGAAGGGACCTCCTGGGTCATCTAGTCCAACCCCCTGCACTGTGCAGGACACTCACATCCCAATCGCTCAGCTACTGTAACCTGCCACCCCCTTGAACCTTCACAGAATCATCCTCTCCATCAGATGGCTATTCAGCCTCTGTTTGAAAATTTCCAAAGATGGAGAACCTCCAGAGGAAGCCTGTTCCACTGAGAAACCGCTCTAACTGCCAGGAACATCTTCTGGATGTTTAGATGGAATTTCTTTTGCATTAATTTCATCCCACTGGATCTGGTCCATCATCTCACCTCCCCCCAGGACATCCATAGTACAAAACATAGCAGAGCACTAGCAGAAAGGAATGTGATTTTCACTTCACCATCTTCCTAAGTTTGTAACAACGGAAGGTTTACCGTCACAAGAAGAGAGTACTACACACTTATATTATTACTGCTTGGACTAACCTGGAATGCTGAGCTATATGAATACTAAAAATTAGGTATAAATACTATTGAATGATGTTCCAAGTCATTTTCCAAAATAGGAACTGGGGTGCCAGAAACGTTCCAGAATTTATAGTTGCAAAAATGAAAGTAGTGAATTTTGCCTTGTCTTTAAAACACACACACACACCTTTTATCATGACCTGCCCACATTCTGTTGTTTTGGGCATGTTTATTTCCAGTTTGGTTGTCTTCCGGTACCAGAGCATGAAGGAAACCCATGTACCAAAGTGAAAATAGGAGAAGAGGCAGGATTTAGTCCCCTTCAGCCACCCGCATCTTTCAATAACAACAACAACAATAAAAGAGCTTCCTCACATACCATGTGAGGGAATTTGAATGGGAACGGTATGAAATCTGAGGAAATATGGCTGGTCACCTGCAGTTTGACATCCCTGGGTCCAGTCTACTTATCCATGAATGGAAAGGGAGAAGAGTAAGGGATCTTTCTTTCTTCTCGCTAAGATGCCGCAGCAAAACTCTCCAAGTTTTCCGGTGTTGAGGGAAGGAGCAGCTTTTTATACCTCACTTTTTACTACCTGAAAGCAGCTTACAATTGCCTCCAACAACAGACACCCTGTGAGGTAGGTGAGGCTGAGAGAGCTCTGAGAGAACTGGCCTGAGTTCACTCATGAGGCCTCCTATGTCTCAATACAACTGATAATGGTCCCCACAACAGGCATCTCCAAAAGTAAGTCACCTTCAAGTATGTTTGCACACAATTTCGAGTGGATTTAGGAAGTTCTTGCTAAATCCACTCGAAATTGCTCCACTTCATTCCCAAAGCCTTCCTAAAGTATTGAATTAGACCTTCAGATGTTTAAAAAATATTGTTTGTACCCTGCTTCAAAGAGCTTCAAAGTGGCTTGCATTCGCCTACCCCTCCTCTCCCCACAACAGACTCCCTGTGAGGCAGGTGGGGCTGAAAGAGTCCTGAGAGAACTGGGACTGGCCCAAGGCCACCCAGCAGACTTCCTGTGTCTCAAGAAGGCTGTCACCTTCCCCTTCTCTCCCCACAATAGACAGATACCCTGTGAGGTAGGTGGGGATGAGAGAGCTCTGATAGAACTGTGACTGGCCCAAGATCACCCATCTGGCATCATGTAGCTGAGGACTTCCGCTTACAGGCCACCATTCTTAAGTGCTACACTAAGCTGGCTTTCACACCCAGAGGGAAGGAAAAGAGTATTAGCTTCTTGGGTCTCTCAGCAAAGTCCACAAACATCCTGGAAATCAGCTTTCTCAGGGACAGACGAGGCTCCTAGAGGAAGGGGAACATCTGCAACAGTCCCAGATGAGGGAATTGCTCAATCCAACCCATGATGTGTGAACATCTGAGGAACCATCCTACTATCTTGAGGTTATGAACCATCCATACATTTGGTTCATTTATGTTCTGTGTAAGCCCATTGCATTCAGGAATACAACAGGTGCTAGATTGTGGGTATGCGGTGGAAGAACTGTGTGGATGGCCTCTGCCTACCCCCAGGAAAGGCTGCAGGCAGCTGTTAGGGAACTCACCAGCAGGGGCAGCTCCTGAGCCTCAGAGGGAGGTGGAAGAAGGAGGGGGTGGTCTGGGTAGGGGATCGAGGGTGATTGGCTAGCCACTGGACAGACAGGCAAGCCGGTTGGAGGAGGATGCACTCAGGGGCGGGACAGCCATCCTGAGTGGGTGTTAAGCGCTGAGTGGCACTTAAGCTATGGGACATGCTCCTCCCCCAAGACCTTACCAGAAATATATTATGTGGAACAGATGTTTGAAACCTCACTCTGTTCAAATGGAGTCCTTCATCCAGAGGAAGCATTACAGAAACAGTAAATGTGAAGTGCCTGCAAAACTCAGAGTCAAGCAGCTACCAGGCGGCCATTGAAATGTGTTTCCTTCCCCACAGAGCCTGGAAAAAAACGTAACCAATTTTCCAAAAGGCAATCAATGTCTACTTGACTTTTTGAGGAAGATGTGTTTGAAATTATTGGAGAACATAACTCACGGATGTCAAGTGCGCTTGAGTTCCATTTCAGATAACCATTTTGTTCAAATAAAACCGGCTATAATTACGGGCGTGTAATTTGATTTTAATTCCGCGTTAAAAGTTTATTATTATTTCTTCCTCTAGTAGCCGGTGCCTGCATTCCGTTTTTGTCTCGTAACGTCATATTGCTGGAATGCGATCCTCCAGAAAATTTCAGCGTTAGCTTCAACTCTTTATAACAGTCTGAGCCGATGCACGTCGATTTGGAAAGAAAGGCAATTCATTTGACGAGTCTAACCCTTGAGTAAGCGAACAGAGTATTTAGGGTAGATTCAAGTGGGTAGCCGTGTCTGAAGTCACACAACAAAATCAGAGTCCAGTCGCACCTTTAAGACCAACAAAGATTTATTCAAGGCGTGAGATTTCGAGTGCCTGCACTCAAAAGCTCACGCCTTGAATAAATCTTTGTTGGTCTTAAAGGAGCTATTGGACTCTGATTTGGTTATAGTATTTAGGGATTCCCTTTAAAAAACACTCATATCTGGGCAAAGTGTGGGCTCAGGAGCAGCATGGAGCCCAAAGGAGGTTCATTGTCAAAGGGTTGGATCTGGATGAGATTTTTCCAATGGCAGCATGGATATTTTTTTGGCTCTTCCCTCCCGCGATGCTCCTGGGTATTGGGAGGCCCTGAGGAATGGAAAGTTGAGCTGAACAATAAAAAGAATGTAAAACTTGTTAATTGTTTATTATAGTGCACAATTAAAAACAGAATAAAAACTTCTTAAAAACTATACCGAACTAACAGCACATAGAACCAAGGACCAAACGCGTCTCGACCCTTCCAGGTCTTCCTCAGTGGTCAAGATTATGATAATACACTCTATATAGAAATGTACCTATATAGAACTCTCTATAATGTATAGCTGAATGGTTGAGTGGGATCTGTAACGTGTAGATTTTATGCTTTTTGGAGACCAATTCCTATGTTATGTCCCTAAAGTCACCACACTTCGCTATCATTAAGTTCAGTACTCAGAGTGTAATCTCATGTGCGTCAGAAAATCTTGACCACTGAGGAAGACCCGAAAGGGTCGAAATGCGTTTGGTCCTTGGTTCTATGTGCTGTTAGTTCGGTATAGTTTTTAAGAAGTTTTTATTCTGTTTTTAATTGTGCACTATAAACAATTAACAAGTTTTACATTATTTTTATTGTTCAGCTCAACTTTTGAGTTCCTACCTGTTAAGGTTGGGTTTTGTTCCTTTTTTTTTGGTTTAGCGAGGCCTTGAGGAATGGCATGACAAGAACCAGGTTTGATTGCCCACTCATAGAATCATAGAGTTGGAAGGGACCTCATGGGTCATCTAGTCCAACCCCCTGCACTATGCAGGACACTCACAGCCCTATCGCTCATCCACTGTAACCTGCCACCCCCTTGAACCTTCACAGAATCAGCCTCTCCGTCAGATGGCGATCCAGCCTCTGTTTAAAAATTCCCAAAGATGGAGAACCCACCACCTCCCGAGGAAGCCCGTTCCACTGAGAAACCACTCTGTCAGGAACTTCTTCCTGATGTTTAGACGGAATTTCTTCTGAATTAATTTCATCCCATTGGTGAAACTCCTTCTCATGCAGCCAGCTGGTTGATCTTTGGCCAGTCCCAGTTCCCTCAGAGCTTTTTCAGCCTACCTTACAAAGAAGAAGAAGAAGAAGAAGGAGGAGGAGGAGGAGGAGGAGTTGGTTTTTATATGCTGCTTTTCTCTACCCAAAAGAGTCTCAAAGCGGCTTACAAAGTGAGGTAGGGAAAGGTATTTTTAAGCCACTTTGGAATCCCTGTGGATTGTGTAAACTGATGTATAAAAAAAAAACCTCTATGTTTTTTTATTTGCCCACATCACTTTTGAATTTGCTGAATCTAGAGTTGAATCCCAAACTTATTGCTTGAATTCTTTTTCTTTTCTTTTTCGGGCCTGTGAATTACCCTTGTAAACTATCACTAGTAAATGCCTCCATATGGAAAAGCAGAGCAAGCTGCCAATCCCCTCTCTATCATTACCGCATTTGGAACGCTTTGTTTCATCGCAGGGAACCTGTTGGATACACATTTTAAATCTACATTTTAAACAAATACACCATTTACTGCAACGCCTTCTCCCTCGCTCCAAGGATTTTTGGAATGATTGATCTAGATTCATGATGGTGAACTACTTGAGCGCCGTCATTTTCACAGAGACGAGGAATTTCAGAAGGGCAATTTCTCAGTGGCCCCGGGTTCAGTTCTCTCTTTCATCCATATTATGTGCGTGTCAGTGGAACCGAAAGGGATGAGACTGAATGCTGAAAACAGATAGAAATATTGCAGTGCTGAAGAGTTAATAGAGGCGATTGTTGTTGGTAGAGTTTAAACATTCAGAGAGACGACAGCACGAAGTGGCTTCAACTAGCCTTTCTCAACTTTTTTGCCATTGCAAAAAACCCTCAAACATTCTTCAGGCTTTGAGAAACCCCAGTAGTAGTACGATTGTGCAGAACAGGGGTAGTCAAACTGCGGCCCTCCAGATGTCCATGGACCACAATTCCCAGAAGCCCCTGACAACGAATGCTGGCAGGGGCTTCTGGGAATTGTGGTTCATGGACATCTGGAGGGCCGCAATTTGACTACCCGTGGTGCAGAATATGGTTGGGAAGCAGAGCTGAGGACACGCCCACCCAGACACACTCCCCTTTCAACTCCCTCTAGGCTTATTGTTTGCCATTTTCAGAGGGGGGGAGGAGGCAGGTTGACATGACCATATATGGTCATATCATCCAATAAGTATTAAACAAATGTCAAAAATATATAAAAACTAGCAACAAAGCCCATTGTATCTAACAATACAATGGATGCAAGGCCTCGCCTCCCTGCTAGGCCAGCGAAAATGTCGTGCATAAGTGGGGATTAGTTCTGTTGTCATGCAGGCGCCAGCCCGGCTCATCCCACCTGTGCATAATTGGTCACAGCGTTGAAACATCTGACATGTGCTCCACACTAACTTGGTGAACTGCTTTTTTGCTGCTCAATTCAGCTAAAATCTTACTCAAGGGACAGACAACTTGTTTGGCTGGTCGGTGCTGGGAAAATTGAGCACTGGCATGAGGGATTCTCTTAATTCTTCTCTTAATTCTTCTCCCTGAAATGTAAGTCTGTTTCTTTCCCTTTCTTTTAGGAATTTTAAGTCTGTTTTCAATCAAGTCTATTATGCTTAGTACTAATGGAAGAAAGAGGAGGAGGAGGAGGAGTTGGTTTTTATATGTTGTTTTTCTCTACCCAAAAGAGTCTCAAAGCGGCTTACAATCCCCTTCCCTTTCCTCTCCCCAGAACAGACACCCTGTGAGGGAGGTAAGGCTGAGAGAGCCCTGATATTCCTGCTCAGTCAGAACAGATGAAGAAGAGTTGGTTCTTATATGCTGCTTTTCTCTTCCCAAAGGAGTCTCAAAGCAGTTTACACTGGCCTTCCCTTTCTTCTCCCCACCACAGACACCCTGTGAGTTGAGAAAGTCCCAGGGGCTTTACGCACCGGGATCTTTGTTGCAAATTGGTCACTGAATGAAAAATCGCCATTTAAAATAGTGGAATTCGTCGTTATGCATACCTGCCTTTGTAGTGGAATCCAGTTGCGTTTCGGTCAGGCTTCCGGTCTCGGCAGAAATCGCTAGAAAGGAAGCGCTATTGCCAAGCTCGTCCCACCCCTGGCCGTCAAGCAGCCAATGGGCAGCCGTTAGCATGCTCCCAAACAGCCCCTTTCCCTTTAAGGAAGGTTTTTAAAAAAAAAAAAACAGACCCATTGTAACGAATCTGTGTAGATTCGTTGCAACGGAGAGACCCATCCAGCTGCCTAGTGTGTTTGAGCTGTCGTTTGATCGTTTGATCGTTGCCACGCTCCCTCCGAGTGAAAAAAAAAATCCCCCCCCCCCTCTCACGGGCCCGATTTTCGGCTGAATGAAAGTGTAAAAAATAAAGGGAAAATACATCAGCAAACGGGCTTCTCTGTTCTGTGTGCTTAGTGACTGAAGGGGAGGGACTGAAGCCGGGGAAGCCTCTAAACTGAAAGAGGCTCGCTGGTGCGTTTATCCCCGCTCGCTCGGAGAAAAAAAAAATGGCGATCGCTTCGCCGGAAGATCAGAGAAGAGAGCCAGGGGGAGGGACTTTGTAGAAACCGCAACAATGTTAACGCACAGGTCTTTTTCGCTAGTGTTGCAAATTGGTTGCAGGAGTGTATCGCTTTCCGGAGGGTGAATCCACTTTTGGGGATTTCCCTGAAAGCGCTACAAGGAAGCGCTTTTTGCAGATTGGTTTCAGGTGTGTGGCAGATTGTCGACGACGTTGTGCAAAACAGCAAATCAGTAGCGTTTTCAATTGGCAACCATTGTGCTATTTTGAAGGCGTGCAAAAAGCCCCCCAATATTACTGCTCAGTCAGAACAGCTTTATCAGTGCTGTGGTGAGCCCAAGGTCACCCAGCTGGCTGAATGTGGGGGAGTGCGGAATCAAACCCGGCTCACCAGATTAGTAGTCCACGCTCCTAACCACTACACCAAGCTGGCTCTATAGGGATTATCTATCTATATCTGTCAGTCAGTCTGTCTGTCTGTCTGTCTATCATCTATCGCCCGCCACTCCCAGTTACTCACAGACTTGAGGTGGGTTGCAATGCTTAAAAACCCCCACAATAAAATACATAAAAGATCCCACTCCCTTAAAATCCCTGGTGGCATTCAGTCTAGCCCATCCCCACCCACTTCTCATAGGTCAAGCACCTCTTCTATCCAACCCATGCCTCAGGGGACAGGAAGTAGCTATGGGGGCTATGCTGGTCTATGACTGTAATAAAACTAACTAGCTATGGGGGCAAGAAGAAAGTTTGTATTAAACCTTTGAAAACTTTGAAATTTGTAGAACATCACAGTGACATTGTTCCCCTTCCATTGGTTTCTTCCTGCTGTCAAATTGACTGGCATCGGATAGGACCATTAAAAGGAAATTATTTTAATTCCCCTTTACCCCATTCGTCCCTGGAAACTAACAACCTTTCACTTTTCGTCTTCAGCATCAAATGTGCTTGAATACTCCCCTCCCCCTTTTTCCCCTGCCAACCCAAATATTTGGTTCTCATTGACAGATAATGTGGAGGCAGCTTCTTGGAGGAGGGGGAGAAAACATTCAAGAGGTGAAGAAAAAGGCATCATGTTTTATGCAGAAATTCAATTGAAAAATTTTAATAGGAAATCACTAAATAGTTGATTAATGAGGAAGGCCCTTTCTAGTGCCTACTAATTAGATCTGCAGAGATACAGAATATTGATCATCAGGAGAGGGGACAATAGGGCAAGAGTTTTATTTGCATGCTTTCTTTTTTTTTTCCAAACTTTAATTTCAAGGTTATCGGTCTCTGCGGCATTGTGCCCCTCCTCCTTTTTAAAGAACTTCTCCATTCTGTTGCTTTTGTGAAGTAGAAAAGAACCCCTTCTTGCTGTCAAGCTCAAAGCTGCAGGTAGCGATCAGAAGGGTTCTCTCTCTGTTATGAAAAGAACTCAAAATGAAAACTTTTGTGCAGCAGACTACCAGCTGCAGTTATATGAAATACTGGCAATATAAACAAAAGAACACACCGGAGCAGAACACACCGGAGGTAATGGCAGAACTGCAAACAACAGTGCTAACTATAAGAGCACCTATGGGCAAATAACGGGCAAATGAGAACAAGATGCAATTTAATAAGGATAAGTGTAAAGTTCTATATCTGGTTCAGAAAAATGAAAAGCATGCCTACCGGATGGCTTCTAGATAGGCTTCTAGATAACACTGTGTGTGTGTGGATTGTAAGCTAAACATGAGCAAGCAGTGTGATGCAGCGGTAAAAAAGGTGAATGCCATTTTGGGCTGTATCAACAGGGGCATCACATCAAAATCACAAGATGTCATGGTCCCATTGTATATGGCACTGGTCAGACCACACCTGGAGTACTGTGTGCAGTTCTGGAGGCCTCACTTCAAGAAGGATGTGGATAAAATTGAAAGGGTACAGAGGAAAGCGATGAGGATGATCTGGGGCCAAGGGACCAAGCCCTATGAAGATAGGTTGAGGGACTTGGGAATGTTCAGCCTGGAGAAAAGGAGGCTGAGAGGGGACATGATAGCCCTCTTTAAGTATCTGAAAGGTTGTCACTTAGAGGAGGGCAGGATGCTGTTTCTGTTGGCTACAGATGAAAGGATGCGCAGTAATGGGTTTAAACTACAAGTACAACGATATATAGCCTCTTGTGGCGCAGAGTGGTAAAGCAGCCAACATGCTGTCTGAAGCTCTGCCCATGAGGCTGGGAGTTCAATCCCAGCAGCCGGCTCAGGGTTGACTCAGCCTTCCATCCTTCTGAGGTCAGTAAAATGAGTACGCAGCTTGCTGGGGGGTAAACGGTAATGACTGGGGAAGGCACTGGCAAACCACCCCGTATTGAGTCTGCCATGAAAACGCTAGAGGGCATCACCCCAAGGGTCAGACATGACCCGGTGCTTGCACAGGGAATAACTTTACCTTACAACGATATAAGCTAGATATCAGGAAAACATTTTTCACAGTCAGAGTAGTTTAGCAGTAGAATAAGGAAGTGGTGAGCTCCCCCTCACTGGCAGTCTTCAAGCAAAGGTTGGATACACACTTTTCTTGGATGCTTTAGGATGCTTTGGGCTGATCCTGCGTTGAGCAGGGGGTTGGACTAGATGGCCTGTATGGCCCCTTCCAACTCTATGATTCTATGATTCTAAGAGAGATCCATGTGGGTAACCATGTTGGTCTGAAGCAAAAGAACAAAGTTTGAGATCAGGTTGCAAGTTAGCTTATACCCAGAATAAAACTTTGTTGCGCTTAAAGGTGCCACTGGAGTCAAACTTGGTTGTAGAGCTATTTACAAAATGCTGCAAAAATAAAAGAGCCCTTAAGCTGATAGACACAATGCTCATCCCCCCCCCCCCAAGAACTAGATAATAAACGCCAATCAAAACAATGTTGAAAAAAGGTGTGGCATTACCCTGTGGTTTACAGTTCATAGATAATCCTCTATGAATACAGTTCATAGAGAATGAATAGGATGCTTCTTTTTGTCTTAACCTGGGAGTTGCCCTCTAACCCTTCTTTCACACTCTTTGTCCTCTCCCTTCCTTCACATGGCCTTCCATGCAGACACATGGATCTACTTGAATAAATTCAAGTTTCCCCCTTTTCACAATATACTTCTTGGGAGATTGATTTATTCCATTCAATATCACGCTTCTGTGACTGGGCCAAACTCTGCTCTGTTAACCAAATATCCCAGTGATGAAATCCAAAGAAGATATTGCTGGACAAGAAAGACCTCATGGCATGTGGCCGAACACTTGGGCATGCAGTAAGTGCCACCCATTTTGCTCCTCACATCTTAAGATGCAGCTTTCTTGCTTGTCTCCAAGAGACAGGTTGGCTCCCTTGAGGAACCAAACCTTTGCTCTGTGATTGATAAGGAACTCTAGAAATTGCTTCCAAAATGTCTCTAGGGTTGGGGGAAAAGGTATGTGAAGTACACCTGAAGAGTCACTTTGAAGTGTCCCCCCCCCACTACATTAGCCTGTGGGTAGAGCAGGAAATGAAAGAAGAGGTTGATGGGCAGCCAAAATTGCATGGCTTTCAAGTTCTCCTCCTCCTTATAATATATAGTAATTCCTGAGCTTGTGAATCTTTACCAAGACTTGAAAACTTGAACTTATTATACAATATCTACAATATATTTGCAGAACTATTGGTTTTCTGGGCAGAGTGGCTCCAGTCTGTGGATATAAGTATTCACAGATGGGGGCCTCAGTTGACTAGTAGATTACAAAATAAATAAATACTGAATCAGGTCTTAAAGTTGGGCGTACATTCAAAATGTTCCCTGGGAGTCTGCTGCTTTAGGGAAAACATGGGCGATTCCATAATTCCCAAACCGAAGTCCATGTTTGTTTCCCAAATTATGAAACAAGACGAATTCCGAGAAATAAAGAGGGGCATTTTGGCTATTTGATCATTTTAAATAATGAATAGCATCACCAATGGGAAAGCCAAACCATGCTTGAAACAATTCTGTGTCATTCTCATAGAAATATGCAGATCTTAGCAGTTCTTCTTTGACCAAAATCCTTGGAGTCCTACAGTTCTGAATTATAAAAGTAATTAAAGGAATGCTCATTTGTTTCAAAGGATAATTTCAAAGCATCCTGGGATACAGTCCTACATTCCGGTCAATTTCAAATAGGTTAAGAACGGCACTCTAGAAGTTCCTGATTCCATAAAAATATCAGATGGTCAACAACAGCTATGGTGCAGTTTTAGGGGCTGGGACATGGACTGTGGTCGGGAAGATCCAGGTTCAAATGGAGGAGAGAAGAACAAATAACTTTTCCACACGGCGACTAAGGGTCGGGCCAGCACTCCTCTGGTTGTGGGGCTAATCCTTGATTCCACTTCATGGGGCTGGCCTGGGGCTGGCCCGACTCAGGCCTGCATTTGCCCTGTGGCAAGGGAATGCGGATTCTTCCCACATTCCCTTCCTTGCCATGAGCACCATCAGGGCCTATGTCAAGCCAGGCCCGTCTGGCAGGAAAGAATTGGGCCATCCAAGCCTAGCTCCTCCCCTAACATACAACATCTTGAAAGGGAGAAAGAATATCCCAGTTGGCTCTGTGATATTTCACAGTATGGCGGAGCAGCCTGGGAGTGGGCAGGGGGCAAGGATTCTAGCCCCTTATGTAGATGTTCCACATAAGAGGCGAGAATCCTTGTTGGCAGATTTCTCTCTACCAGTGGAGTCTCCAATCACCTTCCCGTTCCTCTCCCCACAACAGACACCCTGTGAGGTGGGTGAGGCTGAGAGAGCCCTGATATTACTGCTTGGTCAGAACAGCTTTACCAGTGCTATGGGGAGCCCAAGGTCACCCAGCTGGCTGCATGTGGAGGAGTGGGGAATCAAACCTGGCTCGCCGGATTAGAAGTCCGCGCCCCTAACCACTACACCAAACTAGCTCTCTTGCCCCCTCAGTTGGCCCACATCGAGGGAATGCTGAGAAATCCACATTCCATTTTTTAAAAGTGGGATCCATTGGGGTGTAGGCTGTGGCTGTTAATGTTTCGATGCAATTCCAGCATAACAACCTTTAAAAACTTAATCATCTAGTATGAGCATACAATTCCTTACCAAGAAGGAAGAAGACAAAAATGACAAGAAATTGGTCCCTATAATGACCTCCTAGGAAGTTCTCCATGATTCACAGATCTTTACCATAGAAATTAGAGGGAAATTACTAGACCATCACTCAGGCTTCAGGATCAAGGCACGAACACTGTAGACAGCTTGCAAACATAGGGGAGAGAATTGCCTTCAATATACTCAAATTCCATCACTCCAATGGAGCCTATTTTGTTCTAGCGGCACTCAAACTCTTCCAATCTAAGACAATTGCTCAGATGGTGTACGGGAATTTTTTAGGGCCACCAACCTCTTGCTTTGCCCCACTTGAGCGGGTTCAAACAAAATTTCTTAGAGCGTTACTTCAGGTTCCAAACTGTGTTTCGAACTCATGGATACGTCTAGAGACAGGGGCCCATTCCGCACACCTAGGATAATGCCCTTTCAATGTGCTTTTGCAGCTGGATTTTCCTGTGCAGAACAGGAAAATCTACTTCTAAAGTGCATTGAAAGTACATTATCAATTGTGTGCGGAATAGGACAGGGTTTCCAAAATTCAAAGCGAAAGCAGTAACTTCATCCATCTCCCTATGGTTAAAGGTGCACTGGGTCACGGCTGGTTTACTTCCTTCAATCATCTGTGACAATTTTAAATAATAAAAAGGGAAATAAGAGGGAAATAATAAAATTAAGCTTTTCCTCACTTTCACTACTCGGGTTAGGTTACGATCAGGCGAAAATTGTAGTAAAACAAAGGATTGAGGACACAGAGCATCAAACTGACCTTTCTTGCTCACCTAGGTATGGTTCACCACAGCGTTCCAGATATATTCACGCCTCAGCAGACTATCTCTCCTATTTGGAAACAAAATACTATAGGAGAGCATTCACACTAGCTAGATGCTCTGCGTTACCTTCTGCCATGCTGGTGGGCCGCTTCAAGAAAACCCCATTAGCTGAAAGACTCTGCCCCTATAATTCCGGGGAGATAGAGTCAATCAAACACGTCCTCCTAAGGTGCCCCACCTTCAACTCTGCAAGAAATAAATTCATCCTCCCATTACTCAGGAATTCCTCCATCAGCTCAAACAAAGAAAAAGTAAAATTCCTCCTGTGGAATAGTAGGGGCCATATTATTAAGCAGGTTGCCAAATTCTGTGGGCGTGTGCTTAGCACACGGGAAAGACAATTTAAGCTAAAGTGAAGATTTTTAGAGGAATTTTACTATGCATTTTTATAATGTACCCATCAATTATACAATTTTATATATTTTAAATTTTGTACTGGCTCCCTGATTATGCAATTTTCTACTCTGAAATGTTTTTTCTTGCTATCTGGCCGCAGTGCTGAATTAAAAATAAATTTGAATTAGACCATCACTCACAAGTGGCATCACATCAAAGTCTCTTGACTTTTGCTGAAGCAGTGCTGGCAGCCCTCCGTCCAGGGACGGAACATTCCTTGTAAGAATCTCTAGAGTATTTCCAATTAGATAGTGTCCTCCTGGCCCAGCTGGTGAACCTCCTGCTGGCTCCTGGGTTTTGGCTCCTATGTGACACAGTGTTGGATTTAATGGCTCATTGGCCTGATCAAGCATGGCTTCTTTTATGATCTTATGTCTGGGGCAGTGATGCTCTGTATCCTTGGTGCTTGGGAAGCAACTGTAGGAAGAGGGCTTCTGGAGTTCTGGCTCTGCTGGTGGACCTCTTGATGGACCTTGGGTTTTGCCCTCTGTGTGACACAGAGTGTTGGACTGGATGACCCATTGGCCTGATCCAACATGGCTTCTCTTAGATTCTTATGTCTGGGGCAGTGATTCTCTGCACTTTTGGTGCTTGAAGGGCATCAGTGGGAGGGCTTCTGTAGCTCTGAACCACTCCTGAAGGCCCCTTGGTTTGGTCCCTATGAGACACAGAGTGTTGGACTAGGTTGGTGACTGGCCTGAACCAACCAACATTTCTTCTGTTATGTTTTTGTGTCTGTGGAAGTGATGCTCTGCAATTCTTCATGCTTCGGAGGCAACAGGAGGAGGGCATCTAGAGTTCAGGCTCACTGGTGAACCTCTCCTGATGGCCCCTGGTTTATGGCCACAGTGTGACACAGTGTTGGATTGGATGGGCCATTGGTCCAGTCCCACATGGCTTCTCATAGGTTCTTACATATTTCACCATAGGAAGCAAGTCAACGATTGTTTGTGTGCTAAAATATGGGCAATAAGAAACAATGGAGAATTAGCAGGATGCCGTGTGATGCTTAACTAACAAGCTGAAAACCTGGAGTATTCCAAATGAGAAGTTTGCAAGAAACAAATGGCTGGGCTGGATTTCAAATCAGCCAGGTGGCAGCCCCAAGTTTGAAAGGCCAGGCACAGAATCTGGCAGGCTTCCCTTCTCAATGTTTTCTGATCTTCCAGGTTTTCAGGCTCTTGCTTCATAGCACATCAGGTGTCTCCGTGTCCCATTTTCCTCCCTCTCTCTTTTGCGAAGGGCAAAGCTTTCCTTCCCTGCAGGGGGTGGCTTTGCTCTTTTGGACCGAAAGAGAGAGAAACATCTGTTGGGTGCATTCGATGCGCTTGAGTGAGGTATTCTTAGTTGATTTCAGCACCTGTGGGTTGTAAAGGTTAAGGATCCGGCTCTGCCTTTTAGGAGATGCGTTGTCGAAAGAGTCAGTGAAAAGATTCAATTTCTTCCATAACACATTGGTTAGCTAATTCGAGCAGTGGGGAAACAAAAGGAGGATGGCAAAATGCATCAGTTTGTACTTTTATATTGAACTTAGCTGTGGTGTAGTTGATAGCATCAGCTCTGGGTGACAGCTGGGTCACACCATAAATTTAGCATCATGCTTACCTGTTGAAGACACTCAATTCCGGCCACTCCACGTGATGTCCCAGTCTGGACTGCCAAGAGGAAGCATAGACTTCCCTTGGTCCCACCCCAGGCCACCCAGCACTGTAAGCCCTGGGGTACCAAGAAGAGATGGCACTGCAAGCGACATGCCTCCCCACATGCCTGCAGTACTTGCCGCCGCTGCTGATGTGCCACTTCTGCCAGGGCCTCTTCCAGAAAGGCCTGCCCGCGCCCACACGCCCCGTGCTAGCGCCCATTGTATTTTCTCTACAATGGGCTTTATTCCTAGTCTCTTAATAACCTGCTTAAAATTAATAAGGAACAGTACGAGGCAGATAGATAATACACAGGGGATGCTCACTCGTTTTGTTGTTTCCTTCTGAGATATTCTTTAATCAAAATCACCCTTTCCGTGCAGCGGAAAGGTGGAGGGAACTCAGGAGAAATGGTTCACCTGACTGAGCACCTCTTCCTGTCTGGTCCTGAGTTGTTACTTCTCCGGAGTTCCCTGCCTGTCCTTTCCCATCTCAGCATCTTTAAAAAGGCACAGCACTATTCTCAGTAATTCCTCCCCCCCTCTCTCCTTCTCTCTCTCTCTCTCTCCTTCTCTCTCTCTCTCTCTCTCATTTCTAAGGCAAACTGCCCATTACACAGGAGGAATTCACCTTAGAAGACATGCAACTCCTTAAAGATGAAGATAGAATTTTCAAGCCCCGTTGCTATATTTTTTTCTAATTTATTCATTCTTTAGGAAGCCAAAAGTCTTCTGAGAACATGACACCTAGGCAGATAATATGGCTGACTGCTACAATTTCTTAGTCTCTTCTGCTTTATCTGACAGATGTAAGTCTGTGGGGGGGGGAGGCGAGCGAGGCGGGGGAGAGAACGTGTGTAAACAGACTAATCCCTGCCGTCTACAGGCGCACGCCTGCTAAAAATGCGCGGGTTATTTCAGTTAACGTGGACATGATGTTCTAAATGCTCCCCACTGATAAGCCGTCCTCTTGAGACACGCTGGGACCGAGCGCTGTTTTATTTTAACTGTTTGCATCTCATCGGGAAGATCAGCTCTTCTGGCAATGAAGACATTGGCTGGCGTGGGTGTTCCGGGCTTGTGGAAATCTTTTGCACCCATTGTACGTTGGAGAAATGGGCGACACAAGATTGAATCCTACGCAATGTGGGCTTATGGATTTAGGAAGCTGTCTTCAGAGGCATATCTAGGGTGTGGCAGTCAGGGCACATGCTCCATGGGCACCAGAGGGAGCCACAGAGGATACAGCAGGCATGGGTTATATCCTGTCTGCCATGTGACTGGAGCCCTGCCAATGGCCCTGGACCCACCCCAACACCTGTCCCACCACCCACCCACTACAGCAGAGACAAGTATGCAAGGTTCTCCCTGTTCCCCCTTGCTCACTCCCCCAACTACAACACCCCAGCAGCCTATATCAGGGGTAGTCAACCTGTGGTCCTCCAGATGCCCAATGGACTACAATTCCCATGAGCCCCTGCCAGCATTCGCTGGCAGGGGCTCATGGGAATTGTAGTCCATGAACATCTGGAGGACCACAGGTTGACTACCCCTGGCCTTTATCACCCAGCAGATTCATGGGGCTGCACCAGGAGAACTTGTAGCCCAAGGCCTCTGCCACGGCCCATGGCAGCTTCAGTCACTTCCCGTGAACTGAGCTGCTGCCATCTTCAAGCCAGAACTCTCCTTGCTGGACAGGGAGGAGGCCGAGGGGGTAGAAGCCCAAAATCAGGAAGGAAAAACGCCTTCCAAACGAGCCTGCAAACTATGATTCATGAAAGATGACATCTTCTATAATTGCATCTGAGGGGAATGCCTATTGTCTCCTCTGCCAGGAACATATTCAATTATCCTCATTGCCCGACGCTGCTTCGCTGAGCCCGGACGGGGCCTCATTCTCAGAAATCCGTCGCAATCTTCATTTCCCTCCCTCCGTGCCGTTCTCCTGATTAGCTGGGCTATTACTGGGCTCAATGGCTTTTTTATTGGGAGAACTAGCTCCCGAGGCGGCTTGTTTTTTATTACGTTTTGCCCGTGGAGGAGAGGGCTAGGCCTGGAAATCGTCCTTCAGCTGGGAGGTCAAAGAGGCAATCTGGGTGTAAACTGCATGGAGCTTTTATTCCAACCCCAGGTCGATTCAGTCCCTGCCCTCTACACAGAATGCGATTTCCGTTTGGATTTGGGGCGATTTAAATTTTCCTTCTGCAGTGAGAAGGATTGATCCGGAGTGACCCTACCTTTATTGTGCGATATCTTAGAGTGCTTTTAATGCTCAATATATTTTAAAATCGCATTGTTTTGAATCTGGGCTCTCCTCCGTGGTAGAGAACCCATGATTGGCCACAGGTGGTCATGTGGCAAACTTGCCTTAAAGGAGAAGCCCCTCATTTCTCTCAACTTCTGTGGGTCTTGGATTTTTTTTCTGCCTTCTTCGATCCTCCCCCCCCCCTTCAAGAAAATAATGGATTTTTTCCTCCCTCCTCTGACTTCTTGGATCCTCTCCCCCCCTTCAAGAAAACAAAGAAAGAGCCTCCATTTGCTCCCTCCCCCTCCTCTTCTGAGCCTCCCTAACCACGTGCAGAAAACTTTCCTGTTTCAATGGGGAGGGGGGAGAGGAAGACTCGAGTTCAAATTGATCTGAATTCAACAGGATTGACAATGGAATAAACAGTGCAGACTCTGCCCTAGTTACCTCCTGCCTTCGGAAGATGGTTAGGAGGCCAATGCAGCCATTTCCCTGCCATGACAGGCTTTTTTTTGTGTGTGTTTGTCTCCAACAGGACCTGGAGCTGCAGACTGCAAGGGCTTGAGACCCTGCCCCCCCCCCCCCGCCCTGAAATTTTACATTGCATTTCACAGTTCTCTGATGACAGAGAAAACAAAGAACAGAAGTGATTTTTTTTATGTACGGGTGTCATTTTTAAAGCTCTGTTTTATGCAAGGGCTCTGTTGTGCCATGGGGGAAAGAACGCACAATGGATGAGCCAGTCTTTGAGCATAGGCAAAATGGATCCTGTCCGGTTTCAAAATGGATGGAGAGCTGGCACTTCAGGGCACTAGGCTGACGGGAGCCAGTCCCCTTTGCCAGGAACATGGCATAAGTGTTTTTCACTTTTCTCTTTAGACCCATTTCGGAGAAACATTAAATAAAAGAGAATTTGGATGTAGAAGACGTATGTCTTGTAATATAAGGTATACAGATTGGATATATGTTAATTTGTTAATTGCATGTTGGTGTACTATGAATACTTTATATGTTTGATTTCGAGCCTCTTGTGGTGCAGAGGGGTAAGGCAGCTGACATGCTGTCTGAAGCTCTGACCATGAGGATGGGAGTTCGATCCCAGCAGCCGGCTCAAGGTTGACTCTGCCTTCAATCTTCCCGAGGTTGGTAAAATGAGTACCCAGTTTGCTGGGAGGTTAAATGGTAATGACTGGGGAAGGCACTGGCAAACCACCCCGTACTGAGTCTGCCATGAAAACGCTGGAGGGCGTCACCCCAAGGGTCGGTGCTTGCACAGGGGATGAGTCAGTGCTTGCACAGGGGATACCTTTACCTTTACCTTTATGTTTGATTTCATTTGTATATAGGTAGATCGCTGAAGACCTTCTTCTTCTTCTTCTTCTTCTTCTTCTTCTTGTGTAACCCAAAAAGGACACCAGAACAAAACTGGATACACGTCCAGAAACCTCTCTCAAGTGTTTAAAACCACAACAACCCTAATTAAATTGATATACAGCCACTGCTTTTTCCTTTCCTAAACAGCTGTAACAAATCTTTCTTCCTATACGGAAGCAGGCTAATCTATAACATGAAAGATGTGTTTAAACCCGCTTCCAGTAAGGCTAAAGTAACTGTCCTGGTTTACTGTAAGGAGCATTACAGAAATGGTTAAAAGGATATGTTGCTATGATATATTGCATCACCATCCAGCCCTTGATAGAGCTGATTGCGTTGTTGTTTTTTTGTCTGTTGCCTCCGTCCTGTGGCTTGAAAATTCTAATTATTAATACACTGTCCAGAGGCTTGAAATACCCTTCGAGTAAATATGAGCTGAGTTCATCTCCTGCCCAGCCAGTTATAATGATCACAATAGTCTGCTTTTCATTCCATATTATAAAACCTCTAAATTCTATAATCTGAATTCCAGACATGGTGAAATAGAAGTAGTGGTGCATCCAAGATTCTCTGCATCCATTTCCCCCCACGACTATCTGCTTAAAAAAGAAAAATGGAACCAATAACTGTAGAATCTTCAATTCTCTTGCCTTAATTCAAGAAATGGGCACTGAACATGATGCTGAGGCCCGATTGTCAAATTTTTCAGTTGTTCCATGCCTTTCCACCTCCCATATGCATGTTTAAGTTGGTGCAGTGACTGGGTGGTGCCTTCATCCTTTCAAGAGAGCCAATTTGGTGTAGTGGTTAAGAGTACGGACTTCTAATCTGGCCTGCCGGGTTCAATTCTGCACTCCCCCACATGCATCCAGATGGGTGACTTTGGGCTCGCCACGGCACTGATAGAGCTGTTCTGACCGAGCAGGAATATCAGGGCTCTCTCAGCCTCCCCTCCCTCACAGGGTGTCTGTTGTGGGGAGAGGAAAGGGAAGGCGAATGTAAGCTGCTTTGAGCCTCCTTCGGGTAGAGAAAAGAGGCACATAAGAACCAAGTCTTCTTCTTCAAATCTGGAGAGCCAGTCCTCTAAATGCAGCCAGCTCGGTGAACTCGGTCAAGTCACAGTCCTGTTAGAGTTGTTCTCATGCAGCAGTTCTTCTGTTAGGGCTCTCTCAGCCCCACCTACCTCACAGGGTGCCTGTTGTGGAGAGAGGAAGGGAAGGAGATTGTTAGCCACTTTGAGATTCCTTTGAGTAGTGAAAAGCAGGGTATATAAACCAACTCTTCTCATAAAGCACTTTTAAAAAAGCAATCTTGAATCGATTTTTGAAGATCCTTTGGCTTAAACCACATTCAAAAATAATCTTCTCTCAGTGGTATGGACAAAAGAGTGTGGCTTTTTGCCATTTCATACCAGATTGCTGGTGACCAATAGAGAGGGGGACATGTAACTTAAATGGGAACTGCAGAAAACTGTGAATGATTCAGTTCTTGAATTAAGGGCTTTCCTGCATTCTGATGTTTCTTGTTTCAGGGAAGGGCTGCTGTTCTATCTATGCCTTGCACCCTCTAGTGGTTGATTCAATATTACACTGCTGTGTATCCAGCATGTCTCCCTTCAGATTTCAACTGCTGGTTTTTATGCCAAAAATAGAACAATGTGACATTGAATCCACCACTACAGGGAGCAAAGCAAACCCTAACAAGTAACAGGAACACACAAGTGAGGAAAACCAGAATGCAGAATACTTTAAGTTCAGAATATCTCCTCCTACTTAAACCAGAACTGAGCAAAATCCCTGAACTTCAATAAAAGATCTTTATATGCAGCTGCTCTTACACTGCGATTTTAAAAGCAGGTCAACGCTTGATCTCAAACTATCCAATGAAAGTGCCCTTTGCAAAGAACTAATAATATGTTTGATTATTTTATTGAACACAGATTGGAGTCTAATTAAAACCCAAATATGATTTGAAACATAAATTCTTAGGATAGAATGACAGGTGCCACTCCTCTCTAAGGCAAGAAGTTACCTGTGTGGAATACAGATTGTCTCAGGACACAAAATGTGCTTCCGATGATCCAAAGGCCAACACAAATAATTTAGCTACAGAAAGCATTTAATTGGGTCAGGCAGTGAAAATACATTATGGAACCTGTCCAGCGGCTTCTTTCCATCAGTGGGAACAATTAAGAAAATCTTTCCATCAGTGGGAACAATTAAGAAAATGAAAAGCAACCACTCAAAAATGGAGAGTGGATCAATGACGAATTTGAGCATTACGATGGCTGTTTTCTTTTGAGCTGTATAAAATCTATAGCGCATTTCTGGCTCCCTTCATTGTTTACTCCTGGTGAGTCCCATTTCATTAATTGTCAGCCGAAAAGCCTAAAGAGATTGGACGACTGTCCAGGATTTGATGGAACGGACTTGTCCCACTTTGACACCCTCTGTCACTGAGCGGGCAGGAAGGCTTTCCATTCCCCCCCCCCTTCTCTCAGTTTCTCTCTGAAATCTGGAGTTCTAAGTGACAAGGGCAAAGGATTTTTTTTTAAAGAGTTGCCACCCCCAAAAGTCTCCTAGTAATATCACATGCTTGGGTATCACATAGTTCTTCCCTAGGACAAAAGCAGAAGTCCGAAGCACATCATGAGGGGAAAATCTTGTAGCACAGCCACCATGTGTGTGTGATGTTTGAAATCCTGTAAGCCACGTGG